>NW_011500994.1:11461-68311 GCF_000495115.2 Populus euphratica | reverse complement strand
AACCTTCCTGTAGTTCGACTAGCGTCTTGCCGGGTTAGTTATTACTTCGACACTCCTGCACTTGGGAGAAGACAACAATCTTTTCGTCGTGTCATTATGGCTCGAGGGACTCCAAATCGACTCAAAATATTTTCTTTCAAAAACTTTATCACTATTTTGTGATCATTGTTTCGACTTGGAATTGCCTCTATCCATTTTGAAACATAATCTACTACAACTAATATGTATAAGAAACCAAATGATGGAGGGAATGGACCCATGAAATCTATACCCCAACAGTCAAAGATCTCAATGACAATAATAGGATTTAAAGGCATCATGTGACGTTTTGAAATAGATCCCAACTTTTGACAATTTTCACAAGACTTGCAGAATGCATGTGAGTCTTTGAACATGGTGGGCCAATAAAATCCACTTTGTAAGATTTTTGCAGTTGTCTTTCTTGATGAGAAATGACCCCTACATGCCTTAGAATGACAAAATTTAATGACACTACTTACCTCATTGTCAGGAATGCATCTTTGAAATATTTGATCCGGACAATATTTGAATAAATAAGGATCATCCCAATAAAAGTTCTTCACTTCGTTCAAGAACTTTCTTTTATTTTGGGTACTCCAATGAGCTGGCAATTGTCCTGAAACAAGAAAATTGACAATATTAGCATTGTCTTAGGTCACATTATCTCTTCAAAAGGAATAGAGGTAGATAAGTCAAAAGTGGAAATCATTCAAAAATTACCTACCCCTAGGACTGTGAAAGATGTGAGATCCTTTTTAGGACATGCTGGTTTTTATCGAAGATTCATTCATTCTTTTAGTACCATTGCCAAACCATTGTGTAACTTGTTGTCACAAGATGTCTAATTTGATTGGACATCAAAATGTCAAGAAGCTTTTGAAAAGCTTAAAGGGTTGTTGACAACTACACCAATCATGCAAGCTCCTGGTTGGTCTTTACCATTTGAACTGATGTGTGATGCTAGTGATTTTGCGGTTGAGGCTGTTTTAGGGCAAAGAAAAGACAAGAAACCTCATGTCATATATTATGCTAGCAAGACTTTGAATGATGCTCAATTGAATTACACTACAACTGAAAAAGAACTCTTAGCTGTGGTCTTTGCATTAGACAAGTTTAGGTCTTATTTGATTGGATCTCTTGTTATTGTTTTCACTGATCATGCAGCATTGAAATATTTGCTCACAAAACAAGATGCCAAACCACGTTTGATTCGATGGATCCTCCTACTCCAAGAGTTTAAACTTGAAATTCGAGATAAAAAGAGAGTAGATAATGTAGTGGCCGATCGTTTGTCTCGTCTTTCAAGCTATGAGACCATAATTGATGAATCTCCAATAAATGAACTCTTTGCTGATGGAAATTTATTTTGTGCAGATACTGTCTCCTACATTGGTTCTCCATGGTATGCTGACATAGTAAATTACCTAGCCACAAGTCAGATTCCTTCTCATTGGTCTAAACTTGACAAACAAAAATTCTTGCGCAATGTGCGCACCTTTTTTTGGGATGACCCCTACCTATTTAAATACTGTCCTGACCAAATTATTAGGCGGTGCATCCCTGATCATGAAATTCCAAGTGTCATTAATTTTTGTCATGCATTAGCCTGTGGTGGGCATTTCTCTTCCAAGAAAACCATTGCCAAAATCTTGCAGTGTGGTTTTTATTGGCCCACCATGTTTAAAGATGTTCATGCCTTCTGTGTTGCATGTGACCGATGCCAATGACTAGGCGTAACATGATGCCCCTTAATCCCATCCTTGTTTTGGAAATATTTGATTGTTGGGGGATTGATTTCATGGGACCTTTTCCAAGTTCATTTGGTTACCAATTCATCCTTGTAGCTGTTGATTATGTGTCTAAATGGGTGGAGGCCATTGTATCTCGAATCAATGACCATCGAGTTGTGGTCAAAGTCTTGAAATAAAATATTTTCTCTTGTTTTGGCATGCCCCGGGCTATGATTAGTGATGGGGGAAAATATTTTTGTAACAAGCCCGTTGGGATTTTGATGAAAAAATATGGTGTAATTCACAAGGTCAGTATCCCCTATCACCCACAGACTAGTGGGCAAGCTGAGTTGGCAAATAGGAAGATGAACATTTGAGAGAAAACAGTCAATCCAAACCGTAAAGATTGGTCCCTACGACTAGTTGATGCTTTGTAGGCATATCGCACTGCTTATAAGACCTCTTTAGGAATGTCTCCTTATAGGCTAGTTTATGGAAAGCCTTGTCATCTCCCTTTTGAGATTGAGCACCGTGCATATTGGCCCATTCGGCAATTCAATGACAATGAAAACAAGGTTGGCAAAAATAGAAAGCTTCAATTGGATGAATTAAAGGAGCTGAGAAATGATGCATTTGAAAATGCAAAAATTTCAAAACATAAGATGAAAATTTTGCATGATAAACATATTCTTAGAAAATCCTTTCATGTTGGTCAAAAGGTTCTCTTGTAAAATTCACGATTACATCTCTTTCCTAGGAAGTTGAGAACAAAATGGATTGGTCCATTTGTGATTAAATCCATCTCTCAGCATGGTGCATTTGAGGTAGAAAATCCCAAGAATGGAAATATTTTCAAAGTAAATGGTCATCGATTGAAACCTTATCTTGAAAACGTTGTGGCTGAAGTTGAGACATTGGATCTTGAAGATCCAATACCATTGTAGTATCAGAAGTAATGAGTTTTTATTTTTATTTTATTTTTATTTTTCATTTTTATTTTATTTTTCATTTTCATTTTTTTTCTTCTTTCTTCCATCTCTTATATTTTCTTGTTCATGCATTTGGGACAATGCATTATTTTAAGTTGGGGTGTGTGAGGTTCTTTATTTTCAAAAGAAACAAAAAACATCAATGTTTTCTTTTAGTTGTGATATGCAGGTTAAAAAGAAAAATCAAGCAAGAAGTCAGCTCATGCCCAATTCAATCAGACATTCATCCTTGAAAACAGAAAGGGAGTAATAATTTTCTAATCTTTATACTTTTCTTCTCTTTCTCTTTTACATTGAGGATAATGTAAAACTTAATTTTAGATATTTCATTATGTTGAATGCTTGAGATAACCATGCTTGTTAAAAAAAAAAAAAACTTGCATTCGTATGTGAATGAGACTTGTTTAGGATCATCATTACATTTTTGGATTCATTATTATGTTGAACATTGCATGCTTTAATTTGGGATAGATAATATCTTATAAAGCAAGATATAACATACTTTTTTTAAGATTACTGAAGTACATCTTTTCTTGTAAAAGTTATGTGAGTTGTGTGATTATGCATGAAAGATGATAATGATGCTTTACTTGTGATTATCCCTTTTGATCTAGTCCTAAACAAGGTTTAAGTAAATAGAGTAATAATTATTACACAAATAAATAAATAAATAAATGTGTACAAAGTTCTATCTACTCCAATGTTTTGAGTTGCTCAGTAACTAGGGGTATTCATCACAAATGTTTATCTTTACGTCAAACGGCAGCTTAAAATATGAGTATGCAAAGCACTTTAAGTTTGTGACTTTGTGAGTAACTGGGTGCATTCATCACAAATGCTTGTATTCGCGTCAAAAGGGAAGTGACTACTTAAAGACAGAATAAATCATATCTTAAAAAAAAAACAAAGAAAGAAAAAAGAAAGAAAAAAAATATATAGATATTTCTCTAGTTTGCTACCTTGTTTGTGTTGGTGAGAAGGGAAGATTACAAGTTGAGTTTTCGTATGAATCAATTATGTTGGTTGCACGATAAATATGACTGAATTTAGAAATTTTGTATGGATGTTTGATTTAGAGAATGTGAGTATGCTTATTTTTCTTTATTTGCTATTGTGTACACTAAGTTAAAGATACCAATGTTTGCATGATAGATTCAAGTGTGATGAATCGAGCCTAATTAGGATTGTTATTATTCTTTTTATTTCAAAGGTTTTATGTTTTGTTTTGCTTGACTAGCAAAATCTAAGTTGGGGGGTGTGATTGTGCATCAAAAGTGTCATTAAGTCTCTTATTTTACATATGTATTTATTGTTTTTATTTGGTTTTTTTTATAATAATTGATGTGCTTTTCAGTAATGAAGTTTGTTTTAATGTTTCGATAGGTTTTTGGAGCTTAAATGAATTAATTCAGGAAATTCAATGTCGGAATTCAGAACAAAGAATTGAAGAGACATTTAGTTGAAGATTGAAGCAAATCTTGGTTCAAATAAGTGCTTCAAATTTGTCCCAAAAATCAATTCTACTCCAATTCTAGAAAAAAATATCATATGATCTATTTTAAGCCCAAACTTGCCTTATGTTGTGTGCAAATTTCAACCATTAAACACTCAAGGTTTCAGTGTCAATCTTAGCCCAAATAATAGGTATATTTGTATACTTATTTGATGCTTAAATTCAGCCCCAAATCAACCCAAACACAATCCATGATCTTACATGTCCACACAACAACAATTGATTTATTTTGGGTAATCCATTGATCCAAGAAGGCAAGCACATGGATGGAAAGCTAGAGGGGACATTTTTACATTATTTTGGGTCAAAAAGAAGAAAGAGATAGCTCATAAATGAGGAAGAAAAACGTGCACCAAAGTGGTTATAAAGCTGTCCTGATTTGATTTTTCAGAACACATTTCGGTGTTTTGCCCATAACTTTTGACTCAGGTGTCCAAATGAATTGTTCTTTAATGATCTGGAAAGTTGACAGAATTTCCTATAAATATGTCTCTAATAGACATCTCGAAAAAAGGCTTCTAGGAGGGTCAAATTGCTATCCAACGTTAGAGTCAGATTTGTGTCCGAATTTTTTCTGAAATTGTGTTGTGTTCTTCTTTATAGATTTCGGTTCTTTAGTTTGTAAAACTTATTATTTCAGTTTGATTCAAGTTATTTCATGTTTATTGAAGTATTCTTATATATAATCATGGTTGGCTAATCTCTTTCTTGGATCCAAATTAAGGATGATGGTGATTGAGGTGAGTTCTTTAGGATATGAATGAATCTTAATGTTTATCTTCTTATTTTCTTCATAAATGATTTATTATTGCAAAGAAATTTTAGAAATCATTTAGGTAATGTTATAATCTTGAATTTTTATGCACAAACTTTAGTTTTGGTATAGAGATTGCTTGATTCAATGTCTTACTTAATATGAAAGTACTTGTTCATTCTTAAGCAATAATCAATCTTCCATCTTTCTAAACTTCATTGTAATATCCTCCGATCTAATATCACCATCGTTGATATTAGGTTGAGTTATCTTATATATGTTGAAGAAATCACCAATACATCACCATTAAAATTGATTTGGACCAAGACTTACTTTTTCTTGTCATTTAAAATCTATTTACACTTTTTCATCTTTGAAAACAAATCCATCAATTATTTTCAACCAAGTTATTTTTAATTTAATTTCTCTTGAGTTTTTTTTTTGTTACCTAGCTTAATTTCCAGACCTAGCTCTCTGTGGATATGACCTCAATCTTACTGAGTTAATTGTTACATCGCACACTCATACACTTGCGAGTTAAAACAAGTCGATCATAAAAAGCGGTCAAGCAAGTAACATCAAATTTAACATCTAACATCATACCAATTGATGATTACTTTCTTGACGAATCCTTACTTTCTCTTAGTCCAATGCCTTGGTATGATAAACATATTAATTTTCTTGCTTCAGGAGATTTACCAGCTGATTAAAGTACCCAAGACAAAGAAAAATTTTTGAACGAAGTAAAGAACTTTTATTAGTATGACCCTAACTTATTCAAATATTGTCTTGATCAAATATTTCAAAGATGCAATCCTGACAATGAGGTAAGTAGTGTCATTCAACTTTGTCATTCTGAAGCATGTGAGAGTTATTTCTCGTCAAAAAAGATAGTTGTAAAAATCTTTTAAAAAGGATTTTATTGGCCCACCATGTTCAAGGACACGCATCATTCTGCAAAACTTGTGAAAATTATCAAAAAGTTGATACTGGTCAAAAAACTTTGTTTTATAATTCTCAACTCCATTTATTCCCTAAAGAGCTAAGATCAAGATGGGGCATTCCATTTATTGAAAAATATGTGTATCCTTATGGGGCCTTTGATATTGAGAATCCAAAAAATAACAATGTTTTTAAGGTAAATGGACATCGTTTGAAAGCTTACTTTAATAATTTTTCTAGTGAAAATGAATCAATTGGTTTGAATGATCTTATAGATAAAGGTTGATTATTTTGTTTTTCTCATATTATTTTTGTGTTTTGTTTTTTTTTATGACTCTTGGTTTGCTAGTCTCTCTCACCCCTCTTAAATGGCGGATAACGATACTCCTTGACTCTTAAGTCGGTTCTTTCAGTTTCCCATGATAACTGATATCTGTGTATATATTTGTTCAATTTCTTATTCTTTCTCTTTTCTTTACATCTCTTTTCCACTTCTCATCTTAAAAAATGGACACCACTCTTGAAAAATTGAAAAAGCATTTTCCCACTTTGCCTTAAAATGCAATTACAAAAATTTACCGAGCTAGGTGTACAAGATTGAGGTTGTTAATGAACCATGGAATTCTGAAGAGATTCGCTAGTTAATTGAAACAAAGGTCTAATTATCAGGTGAGTCTTCGAATTCTTTCATTTCACACATGCCTGGAATAGGTAAAAGCACTTCTGCCAAGAAAAGTCATGCAAAACAACTAAAAGTTTGTCATCGATGTGCCAGATGGACTTGTAATACACAATGTCGTTCTTTAGGAATGATATCTATAAACTATGAAGATAAAATACAATTCATTAAGGATGACCTGAGTAAGGAATCTTTAGATAATCTTCTATTAATTCTTGAGATGCATCTTAGTAGAGATGTGCATCGTGCAATTCATGATTTATGACCCCATTTTCATAAAGAACATGATTGACTTAGTCTTGGGAATCTGACTAAAAAAGACCCTGTTTGCCAGTTTTTAAGAAAACTGGATGGGAAGCCTATCCTCGAACCATGGAGGGCGTTTAAGCCATTCTTGGACGTAAAACCAAGGGAAGATGTGAGCCACAATCATAACTACCTATACATACACATGCTTTTTCAAAAATAAATAAATAAATAAAGAGAGACAGAGAGAGAGTGTGTGTGAGACTCCAGTTGGCCTATATATAGGTGGTATGATTGCCTTTTTAATTTCTCATCTATAAAATCCTATCTTCCTTCCTTTCATTTCTACTCAACCTATACATTCAACAAATATAGAAGTGTGTAGAAATGGTAAGTTCCTTAGGTCATCATATAAGAAATACTTGTGTTTTCGGTGGATCTAGTCTTGGGAAAGAAAAGAAGTTTTTAGGATCAGCAAATCATCTTGGTCAGGTGCTAGTTAAGAGAAAGATTCATTTAGTGTATAGGGGAGGCAGTCTTGGGTTAATGGGAGGTGTGTTGATAACTGTATTTTTAGGAGGTAGTCAAGTTTTAGGGGTCATCCCCAAAGCTTTAGCACAAGGGGACATCATTAGAAAAATAATTGGAGAGGAACTACAAGTCTCTACAATATCTGCTTGAATGAATGCAATGTTTAACCATGCTGATGCCTTCATTGCCTTACTAGGTGGTCTAGGCACATTGGAAGAGATCTTTCATATTTCCTCTTGGGCCCAACTATTTTTTTACCTATTAGATTTGGTCCCCATTCTTTTTATTGCTATTTATTTTATCTGAAATAATTTATGAAATTAAATTTATTTTTTTAATTTCATTCTTTTTTAAATTTTTTACCTGTCAAATTTAGTCTATATAAAAAATAAAAACTCCTGAACAACAACCTTTGTTTAACTCACAATCCAACCATCAAATAACTTTATTTTCAATATATATTGAATTTCGAAGCATTGTCAAAATGCATGGGCAAATATGTGCAAGAAAAAATGGATAGGGTGAGATAATTGATTCTCTCTCTCTCTGTCATGTGTATTTAATCATCTTTTCAAACTAATGATTCAGCATGGGCAAGAAAAAAATGGATAAAGTGAGATAATTGATTTTTTCTTTCTTTCTTACATTTGTATTTAATCATCTTTCCAACCAATGATTTAGTAAGGCTAAAAGTGAAATGGATTTCATGCTTCATTGGTAAACATTTGAATTAAACCTAAAATTAATAGGGCATTTCATCAAGGTTTTAGACATAAAAAGAAAGAATTATATGAAGTTATAGGGTGTTTTGGCTCGAACAATAAAATCAGATGACAAGGTTAGATCCAATCAAATTATTTGTTTCATATAAAAATAATAAAAATAATTTATTAAATTAAATTTGGATGTTTAAAACCTAATGATACATTACAAAACAATTACTTTATAATAAATGAAACACTAAATGTGTCAAGTGTTTTACTATAGATTATGAGTGCTAATATTGTAGATTCACACAATGTTTTTATTTTTTTTGTCCTTAATTT
The DNA here is from genome assembly GCF_000495115.2 of Populus euphratica. Lineage (NCBI taxonomy): Eukaryota > Viridiplantae > Streptophyta > Magnoliopsida > Malpighiales > Salicaceae > Populus > Populus euphratica. The sequence goes on along the minus strand of NW_011500994.1, from coordinate 59,860 downwards.
ATTTTACATTAATTATTAATTTTTTATTTAATTTTATCATTTTACATTGTGTTGATTGGTAATTGAATTTAATGATTTGATCTGAGCTCTTTTCTTTTAGTTTTTATAATTTAAAAAGTCTTATTATTGAATTGATTATTGATTTTGCAAAGAAGAATTAATTAAATTGTTTGCGAGGAATTGAGATGGGACCAAAACTCATGAAATTACATTAAAAATAAAATATATAATTTTTGGTCTTTTATTTTTTTTCTTTTTAGTTCAAACATTAAGTTTTTATTTTTTATTTTATCCTCCATGCTGCATTGTTTGGTGATTTGACTTGATAGTTTGGGTTTATATTGCTTTCTTTCATGTTATTGCAATCTCAAAAGGTGTTTTAATAATTAGTTGGTTTTTAATTTTGTAAAAAATAATCTAGCTTTATTGTTTGTGAAAAAATAAAACATAAGAGGATTAAAATTAAACCTTGGTGAAATGACCCTTTCTTAAAAAAATTCCTATGCCAACACCTTTCAGTTTTAAACTTTTATGAAAAATCATTTTTGTTCTATTTAGTTTTAAAATTATATAATTTAGTCTAAGATTTTATTTTATTCAAATGTCATTCCTTGAATTTGGAAGAGTAGAGAAATTTATCAGATTACGATGAAGGAGAAACAAAATTGTTGGTTAGCTATGTTGTTGCAACAAAACAAAATAATGATCTTAATGTTAAAAAGTTTCATTCCATACCTAAATTTCCAATAAGTTTTTTGAAACTTTACCTCATCTGAAAAAGATAGATTGGGGCTAAGAAAGACTTTTTGAATTGTACTTAAAAGTGTATTTTTATCAAGGTTTTATATCATCATTTTGCACTTGAAGTATCAATAACTCCTTAACTAAAATATGTTTTATAATAATGTATCTAATAATATAAGATACCTTTAATTTGTGGTAAATGTTCATTTTAAATGCAAGCCTATCACATAAATGAAAGGATTGATTGATGAGTTTAAGAACTGAAATTGAAAGGATAAAGAGATGACCAAACTTAGAAAAGAGATGTCGGTGTAGTCCAAACCGGAAAATTGTTCGGTAATTGGGTCATGTCTGTAGCTGTAGATCTCAGATTTAGGTCTACTTTATATGGATGGAAAGGTAAGACATAGACCTACAACTTTCATATAAAGCTCAAACCTAAAAAGGCCATTTTCAAGTCCAAATTGTAGCAACAACAAAGAAGTCTGAATCTGTCCTTCAGCCCGAACACTGTTCAATGTTTGGCCTATATCTGGAGTTCTAGAAGTCCAAATGGCCTCAATGTTTTACAGAAGAAAGCTGAGACAATTTCTTACAACTTTTATGTTTTCAAGTGGTTTCAATTTTGACATTATTAATGATATTTTGGGCAGACAAGAGAAGATGAGGATTGTCACCAAGTCAAGAGTTGGTCACCCACTCATCAATTAGTTATCAAATCAATAGTTCCCAATTTTAGCCTATAAAAGGAGGCATTTACCATGCATTTAGGCATTTTGATTTCTAGATCAAGATCATGCTCTTGCTTTCTCTCTTTGTATTTTTTATAATGTTTATGCCTTTCATTTCCTTTCTACTTAGTTAACTTTTATCTTATTTATGTTCTTATTTTATTTATTTATTTTTCTTTCTTTCATTATGTTTGGTTAAGTTTATTATATCAAGGTGAAAAGGTTACACTAATGGTGTAAGAATAAGTATAGTGTAAACTTAATATGGACTTTAATGTTTGATACTAACATGTTTTGTATTTGTTATCTTGTTCACTCTTTAATACAAAGAGAGAAAGCAAAAGTATCATCTTAATCTAAAAATCAAGATACCTCAATACATGGTAAATGCCTCTTGTTATAGGCCGAAAATAGGAACTATTGATTTGATGACTAATTGATGAGTGGGTGGCTAACTCTTGACTTAGTGATAATCCTTATCTTCTCTTGTCTACCCAAAATGTCATTGATAATATCAGAATTGGAACCACTTGAAAATATGAAAGTTGTAGAAAATTGTCTTAGTTTTGTAGGAAAATTGGTTTTAGGTATTTGAACTTCTAGAACTCAAGATATAGGTCAAACACTGAATAGTATTCGGGCTGTAGAACAGATTCAAACTTCTTCATTGTTGCTATAATTTGGACTTAAAAATGACATTTTTAAATCTTAGGCTCCTTATGAAATTGTAGGCCTATGTCCTACCTTTTCATCCATATAAAGTAAATCTAAATATGAGATCTACAGCTCCAGATATGACCTAATTACCGAATAGTATTCCGATTTGGATTGCATCAGCATCTCTTTTCTAAATTTTGCCATCTCTTTGTCCTTTTAATTTCAGTTCTTAAACTCATCAATCCATGCTTTCATTTGTGATAAGCTTGTATTTAAAATGAACATTTACTATAAATTAAAGGTATCTTATATTATTAGATATATTATTATAAAACATGTTTTAGTTAAGGAGTTATTGATACTTCAAGTGCAAAATAATGATATAAAACCTTGATAAAAATACACTTTTAAGTACTAATCAATCATGGCCTTACTTTCATAGGTGAGGAGAAATCTCTAGTAAATGTCTTTTGAGTTATTCTATAAGCCCATAAGGTGTTATTTAATAGTTTTGCTCACTTTAACTTGGCTTATTTTATTTTATTTTTCTTAAGTCCATTAAGCAATACTCTATTAATCAATTTAGTTTGACCACTGGTTTAGGGATATGAAACTATAAAGAACCTATGGTCAATGTCAAGACTCTACCGATGCTCTCTCATAGGGCTTATAATGGTCGTCAATCTCATATTTATTTAGACTTTACATGATATCAAGCCTATAAGTTGTGGGTTTGATAGCTTATTAAAACCATTTATACTTAGGCTTAGCATATAGCTAAAACCAGGGATATCGGGCCTGGCAACTAGCTAGACCTATATGAACTGTTGTGATGTCGCGATTACACAAATTAATTATCATAGCTTAAAACACAATACACAAGATAGTATAAAGCAAGCAAAATGTTGATTCCACGAGTAAGGTTCAAGTCAAATCTGTATGCTAGATGATATGCAATTTAGGGGGGTTTGGAAATTATCTAGGCTAAAACAAAAGTAAATAGAAAACTATCAAGTGAAAGTAAATAAAATCAGAAAATTATCAAGAGATCAAACCTTAGTTTCAAGTAAACATCCACCTATGAAAATAAAAAATGATCACTAAAATGATACATCAATTTTATATTCTGAATATTTATCTGTTCCTAACATTAGTTAATTAATGGATCCATTGTATAACTAACCCTAACCATCAAATAATCATAGTGTCCATACTATTAATTTAATTGAATGACAGCTTTAAGAACGAGATAAATTGATTAATCTTGACAACATGAGTGTGTGCAGTCAAAATTTGATTTATTTAAATGTTTTTCCTAAGGTTAATAACATAGATCCGCTACAATTATCAAACTCAGTTGCTTTGCAAGTTTATATACCACAACTTCGGTTTTGATGTCGAACCTAGGAATAAGTTGTTTATAATAATAACTTAGAGTCTGTTCTAACAATTAAAATAAACAATCATAGAAAAAATAAGCATAGGAGAACAAGCATATTCATCATATAAACTAAAAAGAAAAGGGAAAATAAATCACAGTTCTTGAAATCCAAAGGTTTCTGTGTCCTTGCAACTAAGAAAAAAAGTTTAGTCTTGTATGTCTACTGAACAATTAATCAAAAGGAAAGAGGAATGCATGATTTCAGGTTTTTTAGAGGAAGGGGTCATTCTTCTCTCTCCTGGTCGTTCTCCTCCCTTCTTCTCTTTTTCTTTTCTTTTTCTTTTTATACCCTAGGAAACTTTAGTCTCTATTATACAAAATCGTTCTCCTTTAAGTAGACAGTTTACATTTAAGTGCTTTAATAACTATTTTCCTAAAAACAAGAAATAACCTTACATGAAATCTTTAATCTTTAACTTAGATGAGCTATATTGCTGGAAAAAAAACATGGATGCCAGTTTGGATGCTTCAAGACATAATTTGGACTCATTTCTTCACAAAACCTGTTTGTTGGCAAAATTCATTTGTAATCTTAAAAAAATCACATATCCCTTATATGAGAATTTTTTTTGTTGCAATTTGGTACGTTGATAGGTCTTTGAGTTAGGAATCCAATAAAATTTAGTTTGTATTAAATGGACTTCTGTAGCTCAATATTTTCAAGTTGGAATGGTTGAAGCCCAACACTAGTAGATTACGAGATTTGACTTCGAACGCTGCGCTCTTTTTTTTTTCTTGCCTTAGATGTCCAAAAAGGTATGGACGTTAACTTTCTAATGGCAATAGAATCACTACATTTTGACCTTTAGAGCACAAAACATTGACTGAATATCAAATCTGCTAATTACCTCTAATTTACTTGTTTTTGCATCTTTCATCCAAAAGTGCCTTCAAAACATAAAATAAAGAATATCAAGGCATTTTATAGGTAAACTACTAGTTAAAATATGGGTAAAACTATTAAATAATATGATTGTATCATGAACTTGGGCTCAACATATAACTAATCCCAGGAATATATGTATATTTACTTGGGCTCGGCGTGTAGTTGAACCCAAAGATATTAGGTCTAGTAACTTACTAGACCCATGTCTAATTTGGTTCAACACATAGTTGAACCCAATAACATTAAGTCTTGCAACTTGCCAAACTCATATCCAACTTGCCAAACTCATATCTATTTGGGCTTAGCATATAAGTAAACCCAAAGATGTAGACTCTGCTAGCTCGTTGGACCCTATATCTGCTTAGGCTTAGCATGTTGCTAAACTCAAGGTTGTTATGCCTGAAAACTTGTCAAACCCCTATGTACTTGGACTTAGTGCGTACTTGAACTCAAGAATGTTGGGTCTAATAATTAGTACTTAAAATGTATTTTTATCAAAGTTTTATATCATCATTTTGCACTTAAATTATCAATAACTCCTTAACTAGAGCATGTTTTATAATAACATGTCTACTAATATAAAATACCTTTAATTTATAGTAAATGTTTTTCTTAAATTTGGGCCTATCATATAAATAAAAGAATTGATTGATGAGTTTAACTATAGAAATTAAGAAGATAAAAAGAAGGTTAAGATTAGAAAAGATATGCTAGTTTAGTCTAAACTGGAACACCATTTGGTTATTGGATCATAACTGGAGTTGTAAAACTTGGATTTAGGTCTGGTTTATACATATATGGAAAGCTAAGACATAAGCCTAAAACTTTTATAAAGAGTCCAAGATTTAAAAGTGTCATTTTCGAGTTCAAATGGTAGTAACAACGGAGAAGTCGTAGTCTCTCTTGCAGCCTAGATATTGTTTAGTGTTCTCATATATCAAGTCTTAGAAGTTCAAATGTGTCGGTTCTTGTCTTATTGAAAAGATGAGATAATTTCCTAAAACTTTCATAAAGACTATCTATTCAAATTCTAATGTTAACAATAATGTTTTGTTTAGACAAGAAGATAAGGATTATCAACAAGTTAAGATGTGGCCACCCACTCAATAATTAGTCATCAAATCAATAGTTCTATATTTTGGCCTATAAAAGGAGATATTTACCATGCATTTAGGCATCTTGGTGTCAAGATGTGGCCACCCACTCAACATTTAGTCATGAAATCAAATTTTAGCCTATAAAAGGAGGCATTAACCATGTATTTAAGCATCTTGGTTTTCATATCAAGATCATGTTCATGCTTTTTTTCTTTATATTTTTGTAATGCTTAAGTTTTTCTTTCATTTATCTCTTGTTTATGCCTTTTTATCATAACTATATTTGATTAGTACTTAAAAGTGCATTTTTATCAAGGTTTTATATCATCATTTTGCACTTGAAGTATCAATAACTTCTTAACTAAAACATATTTTATAATAACATATCTAATAATATAAGATATCTTTAATTTGTGTCAAATATTCATCTTAAATATAGGCCTATCACATAAATAAAATAATTGATTGATGAGTTTAAATACTGAAATGAAAAGGACAGAGAGATGGCCACACTTAGAAAAGAGATGCTGGTACAGTTCAAACTGGAACGATGTTCAGTAATTACACATATGTGGAGCTGTAGATCTCATATTTAGGTCTACTTTATATGGATGGAAAGGTAAGACATTGACCTAAAACTTTCATGTGGAGGTCTGGTTTTAAAAAGACCGTTTTCAAGTCCAAATTGTAGCAGCAACGAAGAAGTCTGAATCTATCCTGCAGCCCAGACACTGTTTAGTGTTCAACCCATATCTTGAGTTCTAAAAATCCAAATGACCTTAATTGGTTTTTTCTAGAAAACTGAGATAATTTCCTAGAACTTTCATTCAGAGGTCTGGTTCAAATTATGACATTATCAATAATGTTTTATTCAAACAAGAAAAAATAAGGATTGTCATCAAGTTTAGAGTGGGCACCCACTCATCAATTAGTCATCAAATCAATAGTTCCTAATTTTAGCCTATAAACGGAGACATTTGTCATGTATTTAGGTATCTGGGTTTCCACATCAAGATCATGCTCTTGCTTTCTCTTTTTGTATTTTTGTAATGCATATGTTTTGTTTTCATTAATGTCTTGTTTATGTCTTTCAATTTCTTTCCTTTACTTAGTTAACTTTTATCTTATGTATGTTCTTATCATGTTTATTTATGTTTCTATTCTTTATTATGCTTAGCTAAGTTTATTATGTCAAGGTGAAAAGGTTACACTAATGGTGTAAGAATAAGTATAATGTAAACTTAACATGAACTTTAATGTTTGATACTCGCATGTTTTAAATTTGTTATCTTGTTCACTCTTTAATACTTTGCTTGTTAAATAATTAATCTAGATTTATATTGTATAACACTTGGTACAAGAAATGTTTAGCACAACAGATGATTGACACTTTCATAGCAGAAACCGCATGGTACAACCAACACATATCCTATGAAAGCAACTTTATTTGTTGTTAACATAAGTTATAATTATGAATACTTGATAACATTTACAAGTATTAGCATTATTCGAATAAGATAACTAATGTAATCATGTTAATAATTTATAATCTGATTAGAATCTCTTTTGTATGTAGTTTTCATTTGAATAAAAAACGTTTATACTATACTTATTTGAAATACCATTAGTGGATCCTGTAACCTTGACATTTGTTTTTATCATTGTTTGATCCTCACATTGTTCTTCCTTCTCAAAGATCTCATTAACTTCTTTATTATTATTTTTATTACTACTACTACTACTACTATTACTATTATTATTATTATAATTGTTATTGCTGTTGTTGTACTATTATTATTTATAATTTATACAATTAACCTCCTTGTGATTTGACCCGGTCTTACCGGATTATTTATTGCTTCGACACTCCTGCACCTGGGAGAAGACATCAATCTTTTGGTCATGTCAAGCTTTTGGCACTAAGGCCAGGAAGGTAAATTCTTGTACACATTATAGTATTTATTTTATTTTCTCTTTTCACTTTTATTGTATCTAACTTTGTTTCTTTTGTTTTCTTCTTCCTTTTATTTTATTCCAACACGTGTATGAGAGTGTGGTCATATACATTAAGTCATAGACTTTGTAGGGTATCCTCATCATTTTCAAAAAATATAGCTAAAGAAGATAACTAATCACTTCATAATGAGAATAACCATGTTAGAACACTTAGAGACCACATGAATCCCACAAAAACAAGTGCACCATCATGCATAGTTTTTCCTCCTGATGCATCTCATTGCAATTTTAAGCTAGACATTATTCAAATTTTACCTTCTTTTCATGGCTTAGATTTGGAAAATCCATACTTGCATTTAAAAGAATTTGAGGAGGTCTGCAACACATATAATGATTCAAATTATAGCATGAACACCATTAGATTAAAGCTTTTTTCTTTTTCATTAAAAGATAAAGCTAAAATATGGCTATAAAATTTGAGACCTGGATCCATTCGTGTTTGGGATGAAATGCAACAATAGTTTTTAAAGAAGTTTTTTCCATTTCTAATTAGAACTTAAAAGTGTATTTTTATCAAGGTTTTATATGATCATTTTGCACTTAAAGTATGAATAACTCCTTAACTAAAGTATATTTTATAATAACATATCTAATAATATAAGATACCTTTAATTTGCGGTAAATGTTCATTTTAAATGCAGGCCTATCACATAAAAGAAAGGATTGATTGATGAGTTTAAAAACTAAAATTGAAAGGACAAAGATATGGCTAAACTTAGAAAAAAGATGATGGTGTAGTCCAAACCAGAACACTATTTAGTAATTGGGTCATATCTGGAGCTATAGATCTTGGATTTAGGTCCACTTTATTTGGATGGAAAGGTAAGACATAGGCCTACAACTTTTATGGGAGCGTAAGATTTAAAAATGCCATTTTCAAGTCTAAATTATAGCAACAATGAAGAAGTCTGAATTTATCCTGCAGTCCAAATACTGTTCAGTGTTTGGCCTGTATCTAGAGTTCTAGGTGTCCAAATAACCTCTATTTTTTTTTGAAAGCTGAGACAATTTCCTACAACTTTCATGTTTTTAAGTGGTTCTAATTTTGCCGTTATCAATGACGTTTTGGGCAGATAAGAGAAAATAAGGATTATCATCAAGTCAAGAGTTGGCCACCCATTTATCAATTAGTCATCAAATCAACAGTTTCCAATTTTGGCCTATAAAAGGAGGCATTTACCATGCATTTAAGCATCTTGGTTTCGAGATCAATATCATGTTTTTGCTTTCTCTCTTTGTATTTTTGTAATACTTAAGTTTTATTTTATGCCTTTCATTTCCTTTCCTTTACTTAGTTAACTTTTATCTTATTTATATTGTTGTTTTATTTATTTATATTTCTCTCTTTCATTATATTTAGCTAAGTTTATTATGCCAAGGTGAAAAGGTTATACTAATGGCATAAGAATAAGTATAGTGTAAACTTAACATGGAATTTAAAATTTGATACTAACATGTTTTATATTTGTTATCTTGTTTACTTTTAATATTTTGCTTGTTAAATAGTTAATCTAGATTTATGTTGTATAACACTTGGTACAACAAATGCTTGACATTTTCATAGCCCATACTGTATGGCATAACCGAAACCTGAGGTATGAAAGGAACTTGATTTGTTGTTAACATAAGTTATAATCATGAATGCCTAACAATATTTATAAGTATTAGCATTATTTGAATAAGATAACTAATATAATCATGTTAACAATTTATAATATGATTGGAACCTCGTTTATGTGTGGTTTCCAATTGAATAATAAGAGTTTATACTATACTTGTTTTCCATACCATTAGTAGATCCTCTAACCTTGACATTTGTTATTATTATTGTTTAATCCTTACGTTAATCTTCCATCTCAATGTTCTCATCAATTTCTTTATTATTACTACTACTACTACTACTACTATTACTACTATTACTATTACTATTACTATTACTACTATTACTACTACTACTACTACTACTACTAATATTACTATTATTGTTGTTGTTGTTGTTGTTGTTGTTTATAATTTGTACAATTAACCTCCCTATGGTTTGACCCTAGTCTTGTCAGGTTATTTATTACTTCGACACTCCTACACTTAGGAGAAGACATCAATCTTTTGGTCATGTCAAGTTTTTGGCGCTGTTGCCGTGGAGGTAAGTTCTTGTACAAATTATAATATTTATTTTATTTTCACTTTTCACTTTTCTTGTATATAACTTTGTTTCTCTTTCTTTTATTTTCTTCTTCCTTTTATTCTACTCTTACACATGCATGAGAGTGTGGTCACGTACATTAAGTGGTAGACTTTGTGGGGGTATCCTCATCATTTTTAGAAAATATGACCAAAGAAGATAATTGATTAGTAATTAAAAGTGCATTTTTATTAAGGTTTTATATCATTATTTTGCATTTGAAGTATCAATAACTCCTTAACTAAAACATGTTTTATATTAACATATCCAATAATATCAGATACCTTTAATTTATGGTAAATGTTCATTTTAAATGCAAGCCTATCATATAAATAAAAGGAATGATTGATGAGTTTAAGAACTGAAATTAAAAGGATAAAGAGATGACCAAACTTAAAAAAGAGATGCCGGTGCAATCCAAACTAGAACACTATTTAGTAATTGGGTCATATCTGGAGCTGTAAATCTCATATTTAGGTCTACTTTATATGGATGGAAAGGTAAGACATAGGCCTATAACTTTCATATGGAGCCCAAGATCTAATAAGGTCATTTTCAAGTCCAAATTATAGCAAAAAGGAAGAAGTCTGAATCTGTCCTCCAACCTGAATACTATTTAGTATTTGACTTATATCTAGAGTTCTAGAAGTCCAAATGACCTCTACCTTTTTTCCTGGAAAGCTGAGACAATTTCCTAAAACTGTGTTTCAAGTGGTTCTAATTCTAATGTTATCAATGACATTTTGGGTAGACAAAAGAAGATAAGGATTGTCATCAAGTCAAGAGTTGGCCACCCACTCATCAATTAGTCATTAAATCAATAGTTCCTAACTTTAGCCTATAGAAGGAGGCATTTGCCATACATTTAGGCATCTTGGTCTCCAAATCAAAATCATTCTCTTGCTTTCTCTCTTTGTATTTTTGTAATGCTTAAGTTTTATTTTCATTAATATCTTATTTATGCTTTTCATTTTCTTTCCTTTACTTAGTTAACTTTTATCTTATTTATGTTCTTATCTTATTTATTTATTTTTCCTTCTTTCATTATATCTAGCTAAGTTTATTATGTCAAGGTGAAAAGGTTACACTAATGGTATAAGAATAATTATAGTGTAAACTCAATATGGATTCTAATGTTTGATACTAACATGTTTTGTATTTGTTATCTTGTTCACTCTTTAATACTTTGCTTGTTAAATGAATACTCTAGATTTATATTATATAACACTTGGTACAACAAATACTTGGCACTTTCATAGCCCAACTGTATGGTATAACCTACACCTGTGCTATGAAAGGAACTTGATTTGTTGTTAACATAAGTTATAAGCATAAATACCTGACAATATTTACAAGTATTAGCATTATTCGAATAAGATAATAATGTAATCATGTTAACCATTTATAATCCGATTGGAACCTCCTTTATGTGTGGTTTCCATTTGAGTAATAAGAGTTTATACTATACTTGTTTGAAATATCATTAGTGAATCCTCTAAACTTGACATTTGTTGTTATCATTATCTAATCCTTACATTAATCTTCCATCTCAAAGTTCTTATCAACTTCTTCTTCTTCTTCTTCTTCTTTTTTATTATTACTATTACTATTACTATTACTATTATTATTGTTGTCGTTGTTGTTGTTATTGTTGTTGTTATTATTGTTGTTGTTATATTATTGTTGTTATATTATTGTCATCTATAATTTATACAATTAAGCTCCTCGTGGTTCGACCCTAGTCTTGCCGAGTTATTTATTACTTCGACACTCTTACACTTGAGAGAAGACATCAATTTTTTAGTCATGTCAAGTTGTTGACACCGTTGCCGGGGAGGTAAGTTCTTGTACAAATTATAGTATTTATTTTATTTTCTCTTTTCACTTTTCTTGTATATAACTTTTTTTTTTGTTTCTTCTTCTTTTGTTTTCTTCTTCTTTTTATTTTATTCCTACACGTGTATGAGTGTGTGGTCATGTATATTAAGTGGTAGACTTTGTAGGGTATCCTCATCATTTTCAAAAAATATAGCTAAAGAAGATAACTAATCACTTCATAATGAGAATAACCGTGTTAGAACACTTAGAGACCACATGAATCCCACAAGAACAAGTGCACCATCATGCATAGTTTTTCTTCCTAATGCATCTCATTTTAATTTTAAGTTAGGCATTATTCAACTTTTACCTTCTTTTCATGGCTTAGATTTGAAAAATCCATACTTGCATTTAAAGGAATTTGAGGAGGTCTGCAACACATATAATGATTCAAATTATAGCCTAAACACCATCAGATTAAAGCTTTTTTCTTTTTCATTAAAAGATAAACCTAAAATATAGCTACAAAATTTGAGACCTGGATCCATTCATGCTTGGGATGAAATGCAACAACAGTTTTTAAAGAAGTTTTTCCCATCTAAGAGAACAAACTCTTTCAAAAGAAAAATCACCACTTTTACTCAAAAACTAGGAGAAACATTTTATCAATGTTGGGATAGATATGGAGACTTGCTTAATACTTGCTCTTATCATGGTTTTGAAACCTGGAGATTGGTTTCATATTTTTATGAAGGTTTAACACCTAAAGATAGGCAAATGGTTGAATTGATGTGCAATGGAACCTTTGAAGATAAAGACCCTAATGAAGCAATGGAGTACCTAGACTTGCTAACTGAAAATGCTCAAAATTGGGACACTACAGGCACGTATGAGACTCCAAGTAAAATCCAACCTCATACATCTAATGGAGGTATGTATAACCTTAGGGAAGATCATGACCTTGAAGCCAACTTTGCATCTTTAGCTAGAAAAGTCGAGGCACTAGAATTGAAAAAGAGTGGTCAATTAAAATCTATTCAAGACATTGCATGTCAAATCCGTGAAACAAATAAACACTAAACCAATAACTGTCCAACCTTGTCTTCTTTTAAGGAATGTCTTCATGAACAAGCTCATGTTTTAAACAGTTTTCAAAGGCCCAATCATAACCCATACTTGAAAACATACAACCCTGGTTGGAGAAATCACCAAAATTTCAGTTGGAAGAGTGACAATGCACAAACATCACCACCACAGTTTCAAGCACACCATAATTTCCAAAATTATCATGGATATGCACCTCGTTATGCTCCACCTCGTAGAAGAAATTTTGAGAAAACTTGTGTGCATTCATTAAAAAGCAAGAACAATCAACACTCAACTTGCTTAAAGCATAATAGATTTTAAAGATACTCTTGCAAAATTCACATTTGCTCTTAGTTTTCAAGAGAAACGTAAGTTTCCATCTCAATCATGGTAAAATCCCTTAGGGCACTACAATACAAATACAAGTAGTTCTAGAAGTCAACACATGGATCAAGTCAAATCAATCATCACTCTTCGTAGTGGTAAGGTTATTCAAAAACCAATTCTTAAACCTTGTGAGAAAGATGATGAGTCAATTTGTAATGAGTCAATCTCTAAGGGTAAGGAAAGGGTTGAATATGAATATTGCAAAGAAAAGACTAATTCCAAGCTAGCACTTCCATTTCCTCATGCCATGACCAATCAAGAAGAAAACGAGGATGAAAAAGGTACTGAAAATGTTGATACGGATCTTTTATCAAAAGTGACAACAAATTCGACACCCAACATCACACCAATCGATGATTACTTCCTTGATGAATCTCTACTTTCTCTTAGTTCAATGTCTTGGTTTGCTAAAAATATCAATTTTCTTGCTTTAGGATTTTTGCTAGCTCATTGAAGTACCGAAGATAAAAGAAAATTTTTTAGTAACGTGCAAAACTTTTATTGGGATGACCCTTACTTATTCAATTATTGTCCTGATCAAATATTTCAAAGATGCATTCCTGATAATGAGGTATGTAATGTCATTAAATTTTATCACTATAAGGCATGTGGGGATCATTTCTCATAAAAAAAGATGACTGCAAAAATCTTACAATGTGGATTTTATTAGTCCACCATGTTCAAGGATTCACATGCATTCTGCAAAACCTGTGAAAATTATCAAAAGGTGGGATTTATTTCAAAACATAGAGAGTCTTTAAATAATCTTCTATTAACTCTTAAGTCTCATCATAGTGAGGGTAAGCATTATGCAATTCATGACCTATAAGTCCATTTTCATAAAGAACATACTTGACATAGTCTTGAGAATCTGACTAAAAAAAACTTTGTTTGCTAGTTTTTAAGAAAAGTGGATAGGAAGCCTGTCCCCGACCTATAGAGGGTATTTAAGCCGTTCTTGGATGAAAACCAAGGTAAGATGTGAGCCATAATCATAACTACTTGTACATACAAATGCTTTTTTAAAAATAAATAAATAAATAAAAAGAGAGTGTGTGAGTGAGACTCCAACTGGCCTACATATAGGTGGTATGATTGCATTTTTAATTTCTCATCTATAAAATCTTCTTTTCCTTCCTTTTATTTCTATTCAACCCATACATTCAACAAATATAGAAGAGTGTAGAAATGGCAGGTTCCTCAAGTCATTACATAAGAAACATTTTTCAGTGGATCCAGTCCTGGAAAGGAAATAGAGTTTTTAGAATCAGCAAATCATCTTGGTTAGGTATTAGCTAAGAGAAAGATTCATTTAGTATTTAAGGAAGGCAGCCTTGATTTAATAGAGGGAGTGTCAATAACTGCATTTTTACGAGGTAGTCAAGTTATGGGGGTTATCCCTGAAGCTTTAGCACAAAAAAAACATCATTGGAAAAACAATTAAAAAGGAACTACAAGTCTCCATAATACCTGATCGAATGAATGTCATGTTTAAACATGCTAATGTCTTCATTACCTTACCAGGTAGTCTAGGCATATTGGAAGAGATTTTTTATATTACTTCTTGAGCCCAACTGCACATGTATTATAAACCCACAGATCTGTTAAATGTTAATGGTTTTTATGATAAATTATTGTCTTTTCTTGTTCATGCCGTGGAACAGGAATTTCTAACATCTTCGACACGACAAATCATAATCTTTGTTGCTACTGCTAAACAATTGATTGACCAACTACAATCTTTTAATCTTGTAATTGATCCCTCTATGAGTTGCATAAATTGGTCAACTAAAAAAAGCCGTAAAAAGCTTAGATTGGATTTAACCCTTCGTTTATTTAAGAGGTATTGAGCAGATATATAAGTTTATTGAGAGTTTGTTTATCTGGATAAATAAATAAAAGTTGAATGGTGAATGTCTTGCTTTATGGAATTTGTAAATTGTTTTTCTATTTTAACGTTTTGATTATAGGGACTAGTAATAAGCTGGTTGGGGGGGTATGATTAGTACTTAAAAGTGCATTTTTATCAAGGTTTTATATCATCATTTTACACTTGAAGTATCAATAACTCTTTAACTAAAGCATATTTTTAATAACAAGTTTGATACCATAAGGTACCTTTAATTTACGGTAAATGTTCATCCTAAATGCAGGCCTATCACATAAATAAAAGGATTGATTGATAGGTTGAAGTGTTGAAATTAAAAGGACAAAGAGAGGGCTAAACTTAGAAAAGAGATGCTAGTGCAGTCCAAACTGGAATATTGTTTGGTAATTGGGTTATATTTGGAGCTATAACTTCAGATTTAGATCTACTTTATATGAATTGAAAACTAAGACATGGGCATAAAACTTTGATGAGGAAGTTAAGACTTAATTTTGTTGTTTGGAAGTCCAAATCTTAGCAACAATGTATAAGTCCGAATCTGTCCTGCAGTCCAGACATTATTCAGTGTTCAGTCCGTATCTCGAGTTATAGATTTCCAAATGATCTCAATTTTTTTTCTTCTAAAAAGCTGAGACAATTTCCTAGAATTTTCATGTGGAAATTTAGTTCCAATTCTGATGTTATCAATGATGTTTTAATTAGACAAGAAGATAAAGATTGTCACCAAGTCAAGATGTGGCTACCCATTCATCAATTAGTCATTAAATCAATAGTTTCTAATTTTAGCCTATAAAAGGAGGCATTTGTCATGCATTTAGGCATATTGGTTTCCAACTCAAAATCATGCACTTGCTTTCTCTCTTTGTATTTTTATAATGCTTAATTTTTACTTTCATTAATACTTTGCTTGTTAAATTGTTAATCTAGATTTATGTTGTATAACACTTAGTATAACAAATATTTTGCACTTTTATAGCTCAACCGTATAGTATAACCTATACTTGTACTGTGAAAGAAACTTGATTTATTGTTAACATAAGTTATAATCATGAATGTCTGACAATATTTACAAATATTAGCATTATTCGAATAAGATAACTAATGAAATGATGTTAACAATTTATAATCCAATTGGAATATATTTTGTATGAAGTTTCCAATTGAATAATAAGAGTTTATACTTTACTTGTTTGAAATACCATTAGTGGATCCTCTAACCTTGACATTTGTTGTTACCATTGTTTAATCCTCACATTGATCTTCCATTTCAAAGTTCTCATCAACTTCTTCTTCTTTTTCTTCTATTATTATTATTACTATTATTGTTATTGTTGTTATTGTTGTTGTTGTTGTTTTTTATAATTTATACAATTAACCTCCTCGTGGTTCGACCTCAGTTTTGCCGGGTTATTTATTACTTCGACACTTCTGCACTTGAAAGAAGACATTAATCTTTTGGTCGTGTCAACTACGGACCCAAACCCCCAACCCCTTTGCGTCCGGTACAGGATCCAGGTCTAATAGGTGCTACCATGGGTCCTTGATTAGTACTTAAAAGTGCATTTTTATCATGGTTTTATATCATCATTTTGCACATGAAGTATTAAAAGTGCATTTTTATCATGGTTTTATATCATCATTTTGCACTTGAAGTATCAATAACTCCTTAACCAAAGCATGTTTTATAACAATATATCTAATAATATAAGATACCTTTAATTTGTGGTAAATGTCTATTTTTAATGCAGGCCTATCACATAAATGAAAGGATTGATTGATGACTTGAAGAACTTAAATTGCAAGGATAAAGAGATGGCCAAACTTAGAAAAGAGATGTCGGTGCAATCCAAACCAGAACACTATTCGGTAAATGGGTCATATCTGGAGCTATATATCTCAGATTTAGGTCCAATTTATATGGATGGAAAGGTAAGACATAGGCCTACAACTTTTATATGGAGCCCAAGATCTAAAAAGGCCATTATCAAGTCCAAATTGTAGCAACAACAAAGAAGCCCGAATCTGTCTTCCAGCCCGAGCACTGTTTGGTATTTTGGCCATATCTGGAGTTCTAGAAGTCCAAATGAGCTGAAGTTTTTACACAAGAAAGATGAGACAATTTCCCACAACTTTCATGTTTGCAATTGGCTCCAGTTTTGATGTTATCAATGACGTTTTGGGCAGACAAGAGAAGATAAGGATTGTCACCAAGTCAAAAGTTGGCCACCCACTTATCAATTAGTCATCAAATCAATAGTTCCCAATTTTGGCCTATAAAAGGAGGCATTTGCCATGCATTTAGGCATCTTGGTTTCCAGATCAAGATCATGTTCTTCCTTTCTCTCTTTGTATTTTTTGTAATGTTTATGCTTTGCTTTCATTAATATTAAGTTTATGCTTTTCATTTCCTTTCCTTTACTTAGTTAGCTTTTATGTTCTTATTTTGTTTATTTATTTTGCTTTCTTTCATTATGTCTAGCTAAGTTAATTATGTCAAGGTGAAAAGGTTACACTAATGGTGTGAGAATAAGTATAATGTAAACTTAATATGGACTTTAATGTTTGATACTAACATGTTTTATATTTGTTATCTTGTTCACTCTTTAATACTTTGCTTGTTAAATGACTAATCTTGATTTATGTTGTATAACACTTGGTACAACAAATGCTTGGCACTTTCATAGCCCATAATGTATGGTATAACCGACACCTGAGCTATGAAAGGAACTTGATTTGTTGTTAACATAAGTTATAATCATGAATGCTTGACGAGATTTACAAGTATTAGCATTAATTGAATAAGATGACTAATGTAATCATGTTAACAATATATAATCTGATTGGAACCTCCTTTGTGTGTGGTTTCCAATTCAATAATAAGAGTTTATACTATACTTGTTTGATATACCATTAGTGGAACCTCTAACCTTGACATTTGTTATTATTATTGTTTAATTCTTACATTAATATTTCATCTCTAAGTTCTTATCATCATCATCATCTTCTTCTTCTTCTCTTTCTTTATTATTATTATTATTATTATTATTATTATTATTATTAGTACTACAACTACTACTACTACTACTAGTATTATTATTATGATTATTATTATTATTATTATTATTATTATTATTACTATTATTGTTGTTGTTGTTGTTGTTTTATAATTGTTGTTTATAATTTGTACAATTAACCTCCCTGTGGTTCGACCCCGGTCTTGCCGGGTTATTTATTACTTCGACACTCCTGCACTTGGGAGAAGACATCAATCTTTTAGTCGTGTCAAGTTTTTGGCGCCGTTGCCGGGGAGGTAAGTTTTTGTATAAATTATAGTATTTATTTTATTTTCTCTTTTCACTTTTCTTGTATATAACTTTGTTTCTTTTTATTTTGTTTTCTTCCTCCTTCGTTTGCTTTTTTCTTCTTCATTTTATTCTATTCCTACACGTGCATGAGAGTGTGGTCACGTACATCAAGTGGTAGACTTTGTAGGGTATCCTCATCATTTTCAGAAAATATGGCCGAAGAAGATAATCAATCACTTCATAATGAGAATAATGAGAATAACCGTGCTAGAACACTTAGAGACCACATGAATCCTACAAGAACAAGTGCACCATCATGCATAGTTTTTCGTCCCGATGCATCTCATTTTAATTTTAAGCCAGGTATTATTCAACTTTTACCATCTTTTCATGGTTTGGAATTGGAAAATCCATACTTGCATTTAAGGGAATTTGAGGAGGTCTGCAACATATATAATAATTTAAATTGTAGCATGAACACCATTAAATTAAAGCTTTTCCCTTTTTCATTAAAAGATAAAGCTAAAACATGGCTACAAAATTTAAGACCTGGATCCATTCGTGCTTGGGATGAAATGCAACAACAGTTTTTGAAGAAGTTTTTCCCATCTCATAGAACAAACTCTTTCAAAAGACAAATCACCACGTTCACTCAAAAACCAGGAGAAACATTTTACAAATGTTGGGATAGGTATCGAGACTTGCTTAGTACTTGCCCTCATCATGGTTTTGAAACATGGAGATTGGTTTCACATTTCTATGAAGGGTTAACACCTAAAGATAGGCAAATGGTTGAATTGATGTGCAATGGAACTTTTGAAGATAAAGACCCTAATGAAGCAATGGAGTACTTAGACTTGTTAGCTGAAAATGCTCAAAATTGGGACACCGCGGGTACATATGAGGCACCGAGTAAAACTCAACCTCATACATCTAGTGGAGGTATGTACAACCTTAGGGAAGATCATGACCTTCAAGCCAAGTTTGCATCTTTAGCTAGAAAAGTCGAGGCACTAGAATTAAAAAAGAGTGGTCAATTAAAATCTGTTGAACACATTGTGTGTCAAATCTGTGAAACAAATGAACACTCAACCAACGACTGTCCAACCTTGCCTTCTTTTAAAGAATGTCTCCATGAACAAGCCCATGCTTTAAATAGTTTTCAAAGGGCCAACCACAACCCATACTCCCAAACATACAACCCTGGTTGGAGGAATCACCCAAATTTCAGTTGGAAGAGTGAGAACAACAATGCACAAACTTCACAACCACCGTTTCAAGCACACCATAATTTCCAAAATTCTCATGGATATACACCTTCTTATGCTCCACCTCCTAGAAGAAATCTTGAGGAAACATTGCATGCATTCATTGAAAAGCAAGAGACAATCAATACTCAACTTGCTCAAAACATGACAGATTTTAAAGATACTCTTGCTAAATTAACATCTGCTCTTAGTTTCCACGAGAAAGGTAAGTTTCCATCTCAACCACAACAAAATCTCAAGGGGCAATACAATGCAAATGCAAGTAGTTCTGGAAGCCAACACATGGATCAAGTCAAATCAGTCACTACTCTGCGCAGTGGTAAGGTTATTGAAAAACCCTCTCTTGAACCTTATGAGAAAGATGATGAGTCAATCTCTGAGGGTAAGGAAGGGGATGAATCTGAAAATTGCAAAGAAACGACTGATTCACCGCCAGCACTTCCATTTCCTCAAGCCATGACTAAACAAAGGAAAGTTAATCATAACTCTGAAATTTTTGAAATTTTCAAACAGGTAAGGATCAATATACCATTGTTGGATGCAATTAAACAGGTTCCTTCCTATGCTAAATTTTTGAAAGATCTATGCACTGTGAAAAGGAAACTGAATGTGAAAAAGAAAGCCTTTCTAGCGGAACAAGTAAGTGTCATTCTTCAAAACAATAATGCTTTGAAATATAAAGACCCTGGTTGTCCTACAATTTCCTGCTTTATTGGAGAGCATAAAATTGAAAGAGCCTTACTTGATCTTGGAGCTAGTGTGAATTTACTTCCATATTCAGTTTTTCAGAGTCTCAATCTAGGTGAGTTAAAACCAACTTCTATATCTCTTTTACTTGCCGATAGATCTGTAAAAGTGCCTAGAGGAATAATTGAAGACGTGTTAGTACAAGTCGATAAATTCATTTATCCTGTGGATTTTATTGTCTTGGACACAGAACCTGTTGAAGCATGTAATTCATTTCCTGTTATTTTAGGACGTCCATTTCTTGCAACTTCTAATGCATTGATTAATTGTAGGAGTGGACTAATGAAGCTATCATTTGGAAACATGACATTGGAGATGAATATTTTCAACATTTGCAAGCAACCTGGAGATGATAATGATTTACAAGAAGTAGATCATATTGACGAATTAGTTTATGATCAACTTGAATCTACTTTAAGTAAAAATGAATTGGATGAAACTGAAGATTTGCAAATGATTTATTCTGAGGAAGAAATCATGGATGAAACAAGCACCGAAAATGTTGATGCGAATCTTTTGTCAACAGTGACAATAGATTCGACATCTGACATCACACCAAAGGATGATTACTTTCCTAACGAATCCTTACTTTCTCTTAGTCCAATGCCTTGGTATGATAAAAATATCAATTTTCTTACTTTAGGAGATTTGCCAGCTGATTGGAGTACCCAAGACAAAGAAAAGTTTTTGAACGAAGTGAAGAATCTTTATTGTGATGACCCTAACTTATTCAAATATTGTCCTGATCAAATATTTCAAAGATTCATTCCCGACAATGAGGTAAGTAGTGTCATGAAACTTTGTCATTCTGAAGCATGTGGAAGTTATTTCTCGTCAAAAAAGACAGCTGCAAAAATCTTTCAAAATGGATTTTATTGGCCCACCATGTTCAAGGACACACATGCATTCTGCAAAACTTGTGAAAATTGTCAAAAAATTGACACTGGTCAAAAAGTTTTGTTTTATAATTCTCAACTCTATTCATTCCCTAAAGAGCTAAGATCAAGATGGAACAATTCTTATGGGGCCTGTGATATTGAGAATTCAATTAATGACAATGATTTTAAGGAAAATGGACATCGTTTGAAAGCTTACTTTGATAATTTTCCTAGTGAAAATGAATCAGCTGGTTTGAATGATCTTGTAGATAAAGGTTGATTATTTTGTTTTTCTCACATTTTCTTTTTTGTGTTTCTTTTTGACTCATTTTTGCTAGTTTCTCTCACCCCGGTCAAATGGCGGACAACGGTACTCCGTGACTTAAATCGGTTCTTTCAGTTTCCCACAATAACTGATATTTGTGTATATATTTGTGCAATTCTTTGAATCTCTCTTCTAATTCTCATATGAAAATGGACACTAATCTTGAAAAATTGAAAAAGTATTTTCCCACTCTGCCTCAGAATGCGATTACAAAAATTTACCGTGCTAGATGTGCAAGATTGAGATTGTTAATGAATCATGGAATTCCTGAAGATATTCGCTGGTTGATTGAAGCAAAGGTCCGATTATCAGGTGAGTCCTCTAACTTCTTCATTTCACACATGCCTGGAACAGGTAAAAGCACTTTTGCAAAGAAGCGTCGTGCAAAACGACTAAAAGTCTGTCATCGATGTGCTAGATGGACTTGTAATACACAATGTCGTTCTTTAGGAATGGTATCTATAAACCGTGAAGATAAAATACAATTCATTAAGGATGGCCTGAGTAAGGAGTCTTTAGATAATCTTCTATTGACTCTTGAGACGCATCCTAGTGGAGATGTGCATCGTGCAATTCATGATTTATGGCTACTATTTCATAAAGAACATGATCGACTTAGTCTTGGGAATCTGACTAAAAAAGACCCTGTTTGCCAGTTTTTAAGAAAACTGGATGGGAAGCCTATCCCCGACCCATAGAGGGCGTTTAAGCCGTTCTTGGACGTAAAACCAAGGGAAGATGTGAGCCACAATCACAACTACCTGCACATACACATGTTTTTTTCAAAAGTAAATAAATAAATAAATAAATAAAGAGAGAGAGAGTGTGTGAGACTCCATGAGTCGGGGTTCCACTAATGGTATATCAAACAAGTATAGTATAAACTCTTTTTATTACTCAATTGGAAACCACACACAAAGGAGGTTCCAATTGGATTATAAATGGTTAACATGATTACATTAATTATCTTATTTGAATAATGCTAATACTTGTAAATGTTGTCAGACATTCATGATTATAACTTATATTAATAACAAATCACGTTCCTTTCATAGCATCGGTGTCGGTTATACCATACAGTTGGGCTATGAAAGTGCCAAGTATTTGTTATACCAAGTGTTATACAATATAAATCTAGATTAGTCATTTAACAACTAAGGTATTAAAAAGTGAACAAGATAACAAATACAAAACATGTTAGCATTAAACATTAAAGTCCATGTTAAGTTTACACTATACTTATTCTTACACCATTACTTATCTTCTCTTGTCTGCACAAAACATCATTGATAATGTTAGAATTGGAATTACTTAGAACATGAAAGTTGTAGGAAATTGTCTCATCTTTTCAGGGAAAAAATTGAGTCATTTGGACTTCTACAACTTCAGATATGGGCCAAACACTGAACAATATTTAGGCTGCAGGACAGATTCAGACTTTTTCATTATTGCTATAATTTAGACTTGAAAATGACCTTTTTAAATATTAAACTCCTATAAAAGTTACAGGCCTATGTCTTACCTTTTCATCCTTATAAAATAGACCTAAATCCGAGATCTATAGCTCCAAATATGATCCAATTACTGAATAGTGTTCCGGTTTGGACTGCACCATCATCTTTTTTCTAAGTTTGGCCATCTCTTTGTCCTTTCAATTTCAATACTTAAACTCATCAATCAATCCTTTCATTAATGTGATAGACCTGCATTTAAAATAAACATTTATCATAAATCAAAGATATCTTATATTATTAGATATGTTATTATAAAGCATGCTTTAGTTAAGGAGTTATTGATACTTTAAGTGCAAAATAATGATATAAAACCTTGATAAAAATACACTTTTAAGTATTAATTAGCAGACCTATCACATAAATAAAATGATTGATTGATGAGTTTAACTACTAAAATTGAGAAGACAAAGATAGGGTTAAGCTTAAGAAAGAGATGCTGGTGTAGTCCAAACTGAAATATTGTTTAGTCATTGAGTCATATCTGGAGCTGTAGAACTTGGATTTGGGTCTACTCTATATGGATGGAAAGATAAGACATGGGCCTAAAATTTTCATGCGGAGTTCAAGATTTAAAAATTCTATTTTCAAGTTCAAATTGTAGCAATAATAAAGAAGTCAAAATCTGTCTTACAACTCATACACTGTTTTGTGTTCAACCCATATATCAAGTTCTAGAAGTCCAAATAACCTTAATTTTTTTTTATTAGAAAGTTGAAACAATTTCCTAAAACTTTCATGATATAGTCTGTTCAAATTTTGATATTAGTAATGATGTTTTGTTCAGACAAGAAGATAAGAATTGTCACCATATCAAAATGTGGTCACCTACTTAACAACTAGTCAACAAATCAATAGCTCAAAATTTTTGGCCTATAAAAGGAGGCATTTACCATGCATTTAGGCATCTTGGTTTTTAGATCAAGATCATGTTCTTGCACTCTTTCTCTTATATTTTTGTGATGCTTAAGTTTTACTTTCATTAATCTCTTGTTTACGCCTTTCGTTTCCTTTACTATACATATATAATTATGTTCTCTTGTTATTTATTTATATTTCTCTCTTTTATTATGTTTAGTTAAGTTTATTATGTCAAAGTGAAAAGGTTACACTAATGGTGTAAGAATAAGTATAATATAAGCTCAACATGAACTTTAATGTTTGATACTAACATATTTTGTATTTGTTATCTTCTTAACTTTCAATACTTTACTTGTTAAATGATTAATGTAGATTTATATTGTATAACTGTTAGTATAACAAATATTTGGTACTTTCATAGCCCAATCGTATAATATAATCACCACTTGTACTATGATAGGAACTTGATTTGTTATTAATATAAGTTATAATCATAAATGCCTGACAATATTTACAAGTATTAACATTATTTGAATAAGATAACTAATGTAATCATGTTAACAATTTATAATCTGATTGAAACTTTCTTTGTGTGTGGTTTTCAGTTTAGTAATAAAAAGAGTTTATGTTATACTTGTTTGAAATACTATTAATGGATCCTCTAACCTTGATAATTAATTTATCCTTGTTTAATCTTTACATCAATATCACATCTCAAAGTTGTCTTCAACTCATCATCATCATCATTACTATTACTATTACAATTATTATTGTTATTATTATATAATTAACCTCCCTGAGGTTTGACTCCGATCTTGCTGATTATTTGTTATTATTATATAATTAACCTCCCTGAGGTTTGACCCCGGTTTTGCCGAGTTATTTATTACTTTGACACTTCTACACTTGGGAGAAGATATCAATCTTTTGTTTGTGTCAAGTTTTTTATGCCATTGCTAAGGAGGTAAATTATTGTATAAAATACAATATTTGTTTTATTTTTTCTTTTCACTTTTCTTGTATCTAACTTTGTTTCTTTTCTTTTGTTTCTTTTTCTTTTTTTTTCTTCCTTCTATTCTTTTCTTATACGTGTATAAGAGTTTAGACTTTGTATGTTATCCTCATTATTTTTAGAAAATATGGCCGAAAAAGTTAACTAGTTGCTTCATAATGAGAATAATGAATTCTACAAGAACAAGTATACTTTCATGCATAATTTTTCCTCATAATATATCTCATTTTAATTTTAAACCAGACATTATTTAACTTTTACCTTATTTTCATGGCTTAGATCTAGAAAATCCACAGTTGCATTTAAGGGAATTTGAGGACGTCTGTAACACCTATAATGACTTTTTCTTTTTCATTAAAAAATAAAGCTAAAACATGGCCATAAAATTGGAGACCAGGATCTATTCATGCTTGGGATAAAATGCAACAACAATTTTTAAAGAAGTTTTTCCCTTCCCATATAACAAATTCTTTCAAAAGAAAAATCACTACATTCACTTAAAAACCAGGAGAAACTTTTTATCAATGTTGGGATAGGTATCGAGACTGGCTTAATACTTGCTCTCATCATGGTTTTGAAACTTGAAGATTAGTTTCATATTTTTTTGAAGGGTTAACACCTAAAGATAGACAAATGGTGGAATTGATGTGTAATGAAATTTTTGAAGATAAAGACCCTAATGAAGCAATGGAGTACCTAGACTTGTTAGCTGAAAATGTTTAAAATTGAAACACTGCAGGTGCTTATAAGGCATTGGGTAAAACTCAACCTTATACATCTAATGGAGGTATGTATAACCTTAAGAAAGATCATGACCTCCAAGCCAAGTTTGCATCTTTAGCTAGAAAAGTTGAGGTACTAGAATTGAAAACGAGTGGTCAATTAAAATTTGTTCAATACATTGTATGTTAAATTTGTGAAACCAATGAATATTCAACCAATGACTGTCAAACTTTGCATTCTTTCAAGAAATGCCTCCATGAACAAACTCATGCTTTAAACAATTTGCAAAGGCCCAATCATAACTCATACTCGTAAATATACAACACTAGTTGGAGAAATCAATTAAATTTCAGTTAGAAGAGTGATAACAATAATGTACAAACTTCACAACCACCATTTCAAGCACATCATAATTTCTAAAATTCTAATGGATTTGTACCTTCTTATGTTCCCCTTCATAGAAAAAATCTTGAGGAACTTTGTATTCATTCATTGAAAAGCAAAAGACAATCAACACTTAACATGCTCAAAACATAACAAATTTTAAAGATACTCTTGCAAAATTCACATTCACTTTCAGTTTTCAAGAGAAAGGTAAGTTTTCATTTTAACCATAGTAAAATTTCAAAGAACAATACAATTCAAATGCAAGAAGTTCTGAAAGCCAACACATGGATCAAGTCAAATCACTCTTCATAGTGGTAAGGTTATTAAAAAACCCACTTTTGAACTTTGTGAGAAAGATGATGAGTCAATCTCTGAGGGTAAGGAAGGGGTTGAATCTAAACATTACAAAGAAAAGACTAATTCCCTACTAGCATTTCTATTTTCTTATGTCATGACCAAACAAAGAAAAGTTAATCACAACTCTAAAATCTTTGAAACCTTTAAACAGGTAATGATCCATATAACTTTGTTGGATGCTATTAAATAGGTACCTTCTTATGCTGAAATTTTGAAATATTTGTGCATTGTGAAAAGAATAATGCTTTGAAATATAAAGACCCTAATTGTCCTACAATTTCTAGCTTTATTGGAGAACATAGAATTGAAAAAGCCTTACTTGATATTAGAGCTAATGTGAATTTACTTTCATATTCAGTCTTTCATAGTCTCAATCTAAGTGAGTTAAAACCAACTTTTAAACTTTATTACTTGCTTGTTGATAGATCTGTAAAAGTGCTCAGAGGAATAACTAAAAATATATTAGTACAAGTTGATAAATTTATTTATCATATGAATTTTATTGTCTTGGACACATAACCTGTTGAAGCATGTAATTTATTTCCTATTATTTTAGAACATCCATTTCTTACAACTTTTAATGCATTGATTAATTGCAAAAATGGACTGATGAAGTTATCATTTGGAAACATGACATTGGAGAGGAATATTTTCAACACTTGCAAGCAACCTGGAGATGATAATGATTTACAAGAAATAGTTTTTATTAAAGAATTAGTTTATGATCAACTTGAATCTACTTTAAATAAAATAGAGTTTGATGAATCTGAAGATTTGCAAATGATTTATTCTTAAGAAGAAATCGAGGATGAAAAAGGCATAGAAAATATTGATACGAATTTTTTTTTAAGATTGATAATAGATTAGACATCCAACTTCACATCAATTGATAATTACTATACTGGTGAATCTTTACTTTCTCTTAGTTCAATATCTTGGTTTGCTAAAAATATCAGTTTTCTTGCTTCAGGATTTTTGTGAGCTCACTAAAGTACCGAAGACAAAAGTAAGTTTTTGAGTGATGTGCAAAACTTTTATTAAGATGATCCTTACTTATTCAAATACTGTCCTAATCAAATCTTTCAAAGATGCATTGCAAACAATGATGTAAGTAGTGTCATTAAACTTTATCATTTTGAGGCATAGGAGAGTCATATCTCATAAAACAACAACTGCACAAATCTTACAAATGAATTTTATTGGCCCATTATGTTCAAGGATACGCATGCATTCTGTAAAGCTTGTGAAAATTACCAAATTTAGGATTTATTTCAAAATATAAGGAATCATTAGACAATCTTCTTTTGACTTTTGAGATGCATCATGGTGGTGATGTGCATTATGAATTTCATGACTTATGACCCTATTTTCATAAAGAACATGCTCGACATAGTCTTGGAAATATAACTAAACAAGATCCTATTTGCCAGTTTTTAAGAAAACTGGATGAGAAACCTATTTCCGAGCAATAGAGGGTGTTTGAGCCATTCTTGGATGTAAAACCAATGAAAGATATGAGCCACATTCACAACTACCTATATATACACATGCCTTTTCAAAATAAGTAAATAAATAAAAAAAATAAAGAGAGAGAGTGAGTGAGACTCTAGCTAGCCTACATATAGGTGATATGATTGCATTTTCAATTTCTCATATATAAAATCTTCTTTTCTTTCTCTTTATTCTTCTCAACCTATACATTCAACAGATATAGAAGTGTGTAGAAATGGTAGGATCCTCTAGTCATCATATAAGAAATATTTATGTTTTTGGTGGATCCAGTCTTAGAAAATAAATAGAGTTTTTAGAATCAGCAAATTATATTGGTCAGGTATTAGCTGTGATTAGTAATTAAAAGTGCATTTTTATCAAGGTTTTATATCATGATTTTGCACTTGAAGTATCAATAACTCTTTAACTAAAGCATGTTTTATAATAACATATCTAATAATATAAGATACCTTTAATTTATGGTAAATGTTCATTTTAAATTCAGGCCTATCACATAAATAAAAGGATTGATTAATGAGTTTAAGAACTAAAATTGAAAGAACAAAGAGATAGCCAAACTTAGAAAAGAATGCTAGTACAGTCCAAACCAGAACACTATTCAGTAATTCAGTCATATTTGGAGTTGTAGATCTCGGGTTTAGATCTACTTTATATGGATGGAAAGGTAAGACATAAGCCTACAACTTTCATCGAGCCCAAGATTTAAAAAGGCCATTTTCAAGTCCAACTTGTAACAACAATGATAAAGTTCGAATCTATCTTACAGCCCGAACACTGTTCAGTGTTTGGTCCACATCTAAAGTTCTAGAAGTTCAAATGACCTCCATTTTTTTTTTTGGAAAGCTGAGAAAATTTCCAACAACTTTTATGTTTTTAAGTGGTTCTGATTTTGACGTTATCACTGATGTTTTAGGCAGACAAGAGAAGATAAGGATTGTCACCAAGTCAAGAGTTGGCCACCCACTCATCAATTAGTCATGAAATCAAGAGTTCCCAATTTTGGCCTATAAAAGGAGGCATTTGCCATGTATTTAGGCATATTGGTTTCCAGATCAAGATCATGCTCTTACTTTCTCTCTTTGTATTGCTTATGTTTTGCTTTTATTAATATCAAGTTTGTGCTTTTCATTTCTTTTCCTTTACTTAGTTAACTTTTATCTTATTTATGTTCTTATTTCAGCCCAAGTGAAATTTGCGGCATCTCTTGTCCAACCTTATAAACAAGAAAGGAAGCCTTTACCAAGTGATTTTAAGTATGCATTTCTAGGAGAAGATGAATCATATCCTATTATGATCTCATCAAAACTTAGCATAGAGCAAGAACAAAAACTTTTGAGAGTGGTGAGAAAACACAAGAAAACAATTGGGTGGACAATTACTGACTTGAAAGGAATTAGCCTTCTTTTATGTACACATAGAATCTATCTTGAAGAAGAGGCTAAATCTGTGAGGCAAATGCAAAGATGATTGAACCCAAACATGAAGGAAGTAGTGAGAGGTGAAGTGCTTAAACTACTTGATACAGGTATTATTTATCCCATTGCAAACTCAAAATGGGTTAGTCCAACCTAAGTTGTCCTTAAAAAATCCGGAGTCATGGTAGTAAAGAATGAAAATAATAAGCTAGTGCCAACAAGAATCCAAACTGGATGGCGTATGTGTATTGATTATCATAAGTTAAACATGGTGACTAGGAAGGACCATTTTCCGCTCCCATTTTTAGACTAGGTGCTTGAAAGAGTAGCTGGAAGAGCTTTCTATTATTTTCTTGATGGATACTCGGGTTACAACCAAATTGAGATTTCCTTAGAAGACCAAGGAAAAACCACTTTCACTTGCCCTTTTGGTATTTATACTTGCCCTTTTCTTGACTAGGAAAAACCATTTCCTTTGGCTTATGCAATGTACCAGCCACTTTTCAAAGGTGTATGATAAGTATCTTTAGTGATATGGTGGAAAGTTTTTTGGAAGTTTTCATGGATGATTTTTCAGTTTATAGGGATTATTATGAGTTGTGTCTAATGCATTTAGAAAAATTTCTTGAAAGGTATGAAGAGAGCAACCTTGTACTCAATTGGAAGAAGTGTCATTTTATGGTGACACATGGCATCGTCTTAGGTCATATTATCTCTTCAAAAGGGATAGAGGTAGATAAGTCAAAAGTTGAAATCATTCAAAAATTACCTATCCCTAGGACTATGAAAGATGTGAGATCTTTTTTAGGACATGCTGGTTTTTACTAAAGATTAATTCATTCTTTTAGTACCATTGCCAAAATATTGTGTAACTTGTTGTCACAAGATGTCTAATTTGATTGGACATCAAAATGTCAAGAAGCTTTTGAAAAGCTTAAAAGGTTATTGACAACTGCACCAATCATGCAAGCTCCTAATTGGTCTTTACCATTTGAACTAATGTGTGATGCTAGTGATTTTACAGTAGAGGCTATTTTAGGGCAAAGAAAAGATAAGTCTTATGTCATTTATTATGCTAGTAAGATTTTAAATGATGCTCAATTGAATTACACTACAACTAAAAAAGAACTCTTAGCTGTGGTCTTTGCATTAGATAAGTTTAGGTCTTATTTGGTTGGATCTTTTGTTATTGTTTTCATTGATCATGCAGCATTGAAATACTTGCTCACAAAACAAGATGCCAAACCACGTTTGATTTAATGGATCCTCCTACTCCAAGAGTTTAACCTTGAAATTCAAGATAAAAAGGGAGTAGAAAATGTAGTAGCTGATCATTTGTCCCGTCTTTCATGTGATAAGGCCATAATTAATGAATCTCCAATAAATGAACTCTTTGCTGATGAAAATTTATTTTGTACAGGTACTGTCTTTTACATTGGTTTTCCATGGTATGCTAACATAACAAATTACTTAGCTACAAATCAGATTCTTTCTCATTGGTCTAAACTTGACAAACAAAAATTCTTGCACAATGTGCGTATCTTTTTTTGGGATGACCCCTACCTATTTAAATACTGTCCTGACCAAATTTTTAGGCGGTGTATCCCTGATCATGAAATTCCAAGTGTCATTAATTTTTGTCATATATTAGCTTGTGGTGGGCATTTCTCTTCCAAGAAAACCATTGTCAAGATCTTGCAGTGTGGTTTTTATTGACCCACCATGTTTAAAGATGTTCATGCTTTTTGTGTTGCATGTGACTGATGCCAATGACTAGGTAACCTCACTAGGCGTAACATGATGCCTCTTAACCTCATTCTTATTTTGAAAATATTTGATTGTTGGGGGATTGATTTCATAAGACCTTTTCCAAGTTCATATGGCTACCAATTCATCCTTGTAGCTGTTAATTATGTGTCTAAATTGGTGGATGACATTGCATCTCGAACCAATGACCATCAAGTTGTGGTCAAATTCTTGAAAGAAAATATTTTCTCTCATTTTGGCATGCCCCGAGCTATGATTAGTGATGGGGGAAAGCATTTTTATACCAAGCCTGTTGGGATGTTGATGAGAAAATATGGTGTAATTCATGAGATCAGTACTCTTTATTACCCATAAACTAGTGGCCAAGCTGAGTTGGCAAATAGGGAGATTAAGAACATTTTAGAGAAAACAATCAACCGAAACTGGTCCTTAAGACTAGTTGATGCTTTGTGGCCATATCATACTGCTTATAAGACCTCTTTAAGAATGTCTCTTTATAGGCTAGTTTATAAAAAGCCTTGTCATCTATCTGTTAAGATTGAGCACTGACACGACTAAAAGATTGATGTCTTCTCCCAAGTGCAGGAGTGTCAAAGTAATAAATAACCCGGCAAGACTGGGGTCGAACCACAGGGAGGTTAATTGTACAAATTATAAACAACAGTTATAAACAACAACAATAATAATAGTAGCAATAATAATACTAATAATACTAGTAGTAGTAGTAGTAGTAGTAGTACTAATAATAATAATAATAATAACAACAACAACAACAATATTAAAGAAAAAGAAAAAGAAGAAGAAGAAGAGTTGATGAGAACTTTGAGATGGAAAATTAACGCAAGGATTTAATAATGATAACAAACAATGTCAAGGTTAGAGGATTCACTAATGGTATGTCAAACAAGTATAGTATAAACTCTTATTATTCAATTGGAAACCACACACAAAGGAGGTTCCAATCAGATTATAGATTGTTAACATGATTACATTAGTCATCTTATTCAATTATTGCTAATGCTTGTAAATTTTAGTCAAGCATTCATGATTATAACTTATGTTAACAACAAAACAAGTTCCTTTCATAGCTCAGGTATCGGTTATACCATACAGTATGGGCTTATGTTAAGAACAAATCAAGTTCCTTTCATAGAACAAGTATCGGTTAGACCATACGGTTTGGCTATGAAAGTGCCAAGTATTTGTTATCCTAAGTGTTATATAACATGAATATAGATTAGTTATTTAACAAGCAAAGTATTAAAGAGTGAACAAGATAACAAATACAAAACATGTTAGTATCAAACATTAAAGTCCATATTAAGTTTACACTATACTTATTCTTACACCATTAGTGTAACCTTTTCACCTTGACATAATAAACTTAGCTAAACATAATGAAAGAAAGAAAAATAAATAAACAAAATAAAAACATAAATAAGATAAAAGTTAACTAAGTTAATGAAAGGAAATGAAAGACATAAACTTGATATTAATGAAAGCAAAGCATAAACATTACAAAAAATACAAAGAAAGAAAGCAAGAGCATGATCTTGATCTGGAAACCAAGATGCCTAAATGCATGGCAAATGCCTCCGTTTATAGGCCAAAATTGGGAACTATTGATTTGATGACTAATTGATGAGTGGGTGGCTAACTCTTGACTTGGTGACAATCCTTATCTTCTCTTGTCTGCCCAAAACATCATCGATAATGTCAAAATTGGAGCCACTCGAAAACATGAAAGTTGTAGGCAATTGTCTCAGCTTTCTTGTGTAAACAATTCAGCTCATTTTGACTTCTAAACTCCAGATATGGCCAAAATACTGAACAGTGCTCAGGCTGGAAGACAGATTCGGGCTTCTTTGGTGTTGCTATAATTTGGACTTACAAATGGCACTTTTTAGATCTTGGGCTCCATATAAAAGTTGTAGGCCTATGTCTTACCTTTCCATCCATATAAAGTAGACCTAAATCTGAGATCTATAGCTCTAGATATGACCCAATTACCGAACAGTGTTCCGGTTTGGATTGCACTGACATCTCTTTTCTAGGTTTGGCCATCTCTTTATCCTTTCAATTGCAGTTCTTAAATTCATCAATCAATCCTTTCATTTATGTGATAGGCCTGCATTTAAAATGAACATTTACCACAAATTAAAGGTATCTTATATTATTAGATATATTATTATAAAACATGCTTTAGTTAAGGAGTTATTGATACTTCAAGTGCAAAATGATGATATAAAATCTTGATAAAAATGCACTTTTAAGTACTAATCAGGCACCGTGCATATTGGGTCATCCGGCAATTCAATGACAATGAAAATGAGGTTGGCAAAAATAGAAAGCTTTAATTGGATTAATTAGAGGAGCTGAGAAATGATGCATTTGAAAATGTAAAAATTTCAAAACATAAGATGAAAACTTTGCATGATAAACATATTCTTAGAAAATCCTTTCATGTTGGTTAAAAGGTTCTCTTGTATAATTCACGATTACATCTCTTTACTAGGAAGTTGAAAAATGGATTGGTCCAGTTGTGATTAAATCCATCTCTGAGCATGGTGCATTTGAGATAGAAAATCCTAAGAATAGAAATGTTTTCAAAGTAAATGGTCATCGACTGAAACCTTATCTTGAAAATTTTATGGTTGAAGTTGAGACATTGGATCTTGAAGATCCACTACCATTGTAGTATCACAAGTAATGAGTTTTTTTCTTTCTTTCTTTTTCTTTTAGTTTTCCAACTCTTATATTTACTTGTTTATGCATTAGGGACAATGCATTATTCTAAGTTGGGGGGTGTGAGGTTCTTTACTTGCAAAAAAAAAAAATTAGTTTGATGTTTTCTTTTAGTTGTGATATGTAGGTAAAAAAAAAAATCTAGCAAAAAGTCAGCTCATGTCTAATTCAATCAGACATTCATCCTTGAAAAAAAAAAGGAAGTAATAATTTTCTAATCATTATTCTTTTCTTCTCTGTTTTTTTTTTTTACATTGAGGATAATGTAAAACTTAATTTTAAATATTTAATTATATTGAATGCTTGAGATGGCCATGCTTGTTTGATTTTTATTTTTTTTTGCATTCGTAGATGAGTAAGACTTGTTTAGGATTAACATTATATTTTTGGATTCATTATTGTATTGAACATTACATGCTTTAATTTGGGATATATAATATCTTATAAAGCAAGATATAACATACTTTTGGTTTTCTTTAAGATTATTGAAGTACATTTTTCCTTGTAAAAGTTGTGTGAGTTATGTGATTATGCATAAAAGATATGTGTAATGCTTTACTTGTGATCATCCCTTTTGATCTAGTTCTAAATAAGGTTCAAGTAAATAGAGTAATAATTATTAGATAATTAATTAAATAAATATGTACAAAGTTTTATCTACTCCAATGTTTTGACTTGCTTAGTAACTAGAGATATTCATCACAAATGTTTATCTTTACGTCAAATGTCAACTTGAAATATGAGTATGCAAAAGCACTTTAAGTTTGTGACTTTGTGAGTAACCGGGTGCATTCATCATAAATATTTGTATTCACGTCAAAAAGAAAGTGACCACTTAAAGACAAAGAATAAATAATATCTTAAAAAAAATAAAAAAGAAAGAAAAAAAGAAAATATAGATATTTTTCTAGTTTGCTACCTTGTTTGTAGTAGTGAGAAGGGAAGATCGTAAGCCGAGTTTTCGCGTGAATCAATTATGTTGGTTGCATGATAAATACGATTGAATTTTGAATTTTGTATGGATATTTGATTTAGAGAATCTGAGTATATTTATTTTTCTTTATTTGCTATTATGTATATACTAAGTTGAAGATACTAATGTTTGCATGATAGGTCCTTCAAGTGTGATGAGTCGAGCCTAATTATAGTTATTATTATTCTTTTTATTTCAAATGTTTTATGTTTTGTTTTGCTTGAGGACCAACAAAATCTA
Source organism: Populus euphratica (assembly GCF_000495115.2). NCBI lineage: Eukaryota > Viridiplantae > Streptophyta > Magnoliopsida > Malpighiales > Salicaceae > Populus > Populus euphratica. The sequence goes on along the minus strand of NW_011500994.1, from coordinate 24,901 downwards.
AGTTGGTGGGTGTGATTGTGCATCAAAAGTATCATTAAGTCTTTTATTTTACATTTGTATTTATTGTTTTTATTTGGGTTTTTATAATAATTGATGTGCTTTTTAGTAATGAAGTTTCTTTTAATATTTTGCTAGGTTTTTGGAGATTAAACAGATTATGTCAGAAAATTTAATGTCGAAATTTGGAACAAAGAATTGAAGAGAAATTTAGTTAAAGTTTGAAGCAAATCTTGGTTCAAATAAGTGCTCCAAATTTTTTCCAAAAAATCAATTATATTCCAATCCTGAAAAAGATTATCATATGATCTATTTCAAGTCCAAACTTGCCCTATATAATGTGCAAACTTCAACCATCAAACACTTAACGTTTCAATATCAATCTTAGCCCAAATAATAGGTACATTTGTATCCTTATATGATGCTTAAATCCAGCCCCAAATCAGCCTTTAAATCAACCCAAACACAATCCATGATCTTACATATCCACATAACAAAAAACAATTGATTTATATTGGGTAATCCATTGATTCAAAAAGGCAAGCACATGGATGGAAAGCTTGAGGGGATATTGTTACATTATTTTGGGTCAAAAAAAGAAAGAGGCAGCTCATAAATGAGGAAGAAAAACGTATACCAAAGTGGTTGCAAAGCTGGTCTGATTTGATTTTTCAAAATACTGTTTAGTGTTTTGTCCATACCTTTTGACTTAATTGTCCAAATGAATTGTTCTTTAATGATCTGAAAAGGTGACAGAATTTCCTATAAATATATCTGACACGACTAAAAGATTGATGTCTTCTCCCAAGTGCAGGAGTGTCGAAGTAATAAATAACCCGGCAAGACCGGGGTCGAACCAAAGGGAGGTTAATTGTACAAATTATAAATAACAATAATACAACAACAACAATAATAATAACAACAACAACAATAATAGTAATAACAATAATAACAATAATAACAATAATAATAATAATAATAATAACAGTAGTAATACTAATAATAATAATAATAATAATAATAAAGAAAAAGAAGGAGAAGAAGAAGAAGAAGATGAGAACTTTGAGATGGAATATTAATGTAACGATTAAACAATGATAATAACAAATGTCAAGGTTAGAGGTTCCACCAATGGTATGTCAAACAAGTATAATATAAACTCTTATTATTCAATTGGAAACCACACATAAAGGAGGTTTCAATCAGATTATAAATTGTTAACATGATTACATTAGTCATCTTATTCCATTAATGCTAATACTTGTAAATCTCGTCAAGCATTCATGATTATAACTTATGTTAACAACAAATCAAGTTTCTTTCATAGCTCAGGTGTCGGTTATACCATACATTATGGGCTATGAAAGTGCCAAGCATTTGTTGTACCAAGTGTTATACAACATAAATCAAGATTAGTCATTTAACAAGCAAAGTATTAAAGAGTGAACAAGATAACAAATATAAAACATGTTAGTATCAAACATTAAAGTTCATATTAAGTTTACATTATACTTATTCTTACACCATTAGTGTAACCTTTTCACCTTGACATAATTAACTTAGCTAGACATAATGAAAGAAAGCAAAATAGATAAACAAAATAAGAACATAAAAGTTAACTAAGTAAAGAAAAGGAAATGAAAGGCATAAACTTGATATTAATGAAAGTAAAGCATAAACATTACAAAAAATACAAAGAGAGAAAGAAAGAGCATGATCTTGATATGGAAACCAAGATGCCTAAATGCATGGCAAATGCCTCCTTTTATAGGCCAAAATTGGGAACTATTGATTTGATGACTAATTGATAAGTGGGTGGCCAACTTTTGACTTGGTGACAATCCTTATCTTCTCTTGTCTGCCCAAAACGTCATTGATAACGTCAAAATTAGAGCCAGTTGCAAACATGAAAGTTGTAGGCAATTGTCTCAGCTTTCTTGTATAAAACATTCAACTCATTTGGACTTCTAGAACTCCAGATATGGCCAAAATACCGAACAGTGCTCGGGCTGGAGGACAGATTCAGGCTTCTTTGTTGTTGCTACAATTTGGACTTGAAAATGGCCTTTCTAGATCTTAGGCTCCATATGAAAGTTGTAGGCCTATGTCTTACCTTTCCATCCATATAAAGTGGACCTAAATCTGAGATCTATAACTCCAGATATGATCCAATTACCAAACAGTATTCCGGTATGAACTGCACCGACATCTCATTTCGGAGTTTAGCCATCTCTTTGTCCTTTCAATTTCAATTCTTAAATTCATCAATCAATCCTTTCATTTATGTGATAGGCCTGCATTAAAAATAAACATTTACCACAAATCATAGGTATCTTATATTATTAGATACATTATTATAAAACATGTTTTAGTTAAGGAGTTATTGATACTTCAAGTGCAAAATGATGATATAAAACCTTGATAAAAATGCACTTTTAAGTACTAATCAATATCTCTGATAGACATCTCCAAAAAATGCTTATATGAGAGTCTAAATTGCTGTCCAAAGTTAAAATCATATTTGTGTTCGAATTTTTACTGAAATAGTCTTGTGCTCTTCTTTGTAGATTTCAATTCTTTAATTTATAAAACTTATTGTTTCGTTTGATTCAAGTTATTTCATGTTTATTAAAGTGTTCTTATACATAATCATGGTTGACTAATCTCTTTCTTGGATCCAAATCAAGAATAATGGTTGTTAAGGTGAGTTCTTTAAGATATGAATGAATCTTAATATTTATCTTCTCATTTTCTTCATGAATGTTTTATTATTGCAAGGAAATTTTGGAAATCATTTAGGTAATATTATAATCTTGAATTTTTATGCACAAACTTTAGTTTTGGTATAGAGATTGCTTGATTCAATGTTTTACTTAATATAAAAGTACTTGTTCATTCTTAAGTGACACGACTAAAAGATTAATGTCTTCTCCTAAGTGCAGGAGTGTCGAAGTAATAAATAACCCGGCAAGACCGGGGTCGAATCATAAGGAGGTTAATTATACAAATTATAAACGACAATTATAAACAACAACAATAGTAATCACAACAACAACAATACTAATAGAAATAGTAGTAGTAGTAATAAAGAAAGAGATGGAGAAGAAGAAAAAGAAGATGAGAACTTTGAGATGGAATATCAATGTAAGGATTAAACAATGATAATAACAAATGTTAAGGTTAGAGGTTCCACTAATGGTATGTCAAACAAGTATAGTATAAACTCTAATTGTTCAATTGGAAACCACACACAAAGGAGGTTCCAATCAGATTATAGATTGTTAGCATGATTACATTAGTCATCTTATTCAATTAATGCTAATACTTGTAAATTTCGTCAAGCATTCATGATTATAACCTCATCTTATTCAATTAATGCTAATACTTGTAAATCTTGTCAAGCATTCATGATTATAACTTTTGTTAACAACAAATCAAGTTCCTTTCATAGCTCAGGTGTCGGTTATACCATACATTATGGGCTATGAAAGTGCCAAGCATTTGTTGTACCAAGTGTTATACAACATAAATCAAGATTAGTCATTTAACAAGCAAAGTATTAAAAAGTGGACAAGATAAAATACAAAATATGTTAGTATCAAATATTAAAGTCCATATTAAGTTTACATTATACTTATTCTTACACCATTAGTGTAACCTTTTCACCTTGACATAACTAACTTAGCTAGACATAATGAAAGAAAGAAAAATAAATAAACAAAATAAGAACATAAATAAGATAAAAGTTAACTAAGTAAAGTAAAGGAAATGAAAGGCATACACTTGATATTAATGACAGCAAAGCATAAGCAATACAAAAAAATACAAGAGAGAAAGCAAGAGCATGATCTTGATCTGGACACCAAGATGCCTAAATGCATGGCAAATGCCTCCTTTTATAGGCCAAAATTGAGAACTATTGATTTGATGACTAATTGATGAGTAGGTGGCCAACTCTTGACTTGGTGACAATCCTTATCTTTTGTTGTCTGCCCAAAACGTCATTGATAACGTCAAAATTGGAACCACTTGAAACATAAAAGTTGTAGGAAATTGTCTCATCTTTCTTGTGTAAAAAATTCAGATCATTTTGACTTTTAAAACTCCAGATATGGCCAAAATACTGAACAGTGCTCGGGTTGGAGGACAGATTCGGATTTCTTTATTGTTGCTCCAATTTGAACTTGAAAATGGTCTTTTTAGATCTTGGGCTCTATATAAAAGTTGTAGACCTATGTCTTACCTTTCCATCCATATAAAGTAGACCTAAATCTGAGACCTACAGCTCTAGATATGATCCAATTACTGAATAGTGTTTTGGTTTGGACTGCACCGACATCTCTTTTTTAAGTTTGGCCATCTCTTTGTCCTTTCAATTTCAGTTCTTAAATTCATCAATCAATCTTTTCATTTATGTGATAGGCCTACATTTAAAATGAACATTTACCATAAATTAAAGGTATCTTATATTATTAGATATATTATTATAAAACATGCTTTGGTTAAGGAGTTATTGATACTTCAAGTGCAAAATGATAATATAAAACCTTGATAAAAATACATTTTTAAGTACCAATCATTAAGCAATTGTCTGGTGATAGGTTATCTCTTAGATATAAATGATGAAAATAAATACTCAGATGGGTAAATAAATTCCTAAGAAAGGGCTGGTAACTTAACGATCTAATATTACCATCGTTGATATTAGGTTGAGTTATCTTATATATCTTGAATGAATCACCAATACATCACCATTAAAATTGATTTGGATCAAGACTTACTTTTTCGTGTCATTTAAAATCTATTTACATATTTTCATCTTTAAAAACAAATCCATCAATTATTTTCAACCAAGTTATTATTAATTTAATTTCTCTTGAGTTTTTTTGTTACCTAGCTTAATTTCTAAGTCTAGCTCTATGTGGATATGACCTCGATCTTACCAAGTTGATTGCTACATCGCACACTTGTGCATTTGCGTGTTAAAATAAGCCGATCATAAAAAGCGGGCAAGCACACTCTTTAATACTTTGCTTGTTAAATGACTAATCTAGATTTATGTCATATAACACTTGGTACAACAAATACTTGACACTTTCATAGCTCAACTGTATGGTATAACTTACACGTGTGCTATCTTTTTTTAAGTGATATCTTCTATACTCTATCTTTTTACCTTAGAACATTGAGGACAATATCTAGTTTTGGTTGAACGGAGAGGGTAGTAGTTGATTAAAAAAACTAACTGCTTTTGTTTTTAATAAAACCATTTGACAAAACTGTTATTAATAGGATGACAAAGTAAGGGAGAATTTCATTGACTTTTGAGATGCATCTTAGTAAATATTTTCCAATGGTTATTTCCTATATTCATAACAAGGTCTATCATATACTTCTCTTGCATTGTTATCACTTGATTTTGTTCTTATACTTATTTAACAAGTATTCTTATACCTTCATTCACACACACATACACTTTAACATATAATTATGAGTTGCACATTGGATTATTATATTAATTATGTTCTTTTATTAAAGGTAACAACTAAGAGAAATGGATAGTATATAATTTGTAAAAAAAAGAAAAAAGAAAAAAATGATAATAAATATAATTAAATAAATAAATAAATAAAAATGTCAATAAGTTTGATTTCATAGCCTTCCTAACCTAAGCAATTAAGCCTGAATGGGTGTTTTAACACCTAATATCCTAAAGTCAACTGACTTAGGAGCTTTTGGCCCAATGCTTGTTACATGAGTTAAGGAGAAAAGTTTAAGGGAATCAAACATTACATTATCTACGTATTAGTATCTGCAACTCGAGTTACTAAGCTTTTAGGGGTGTCTCAACACCTAATGCTTTAAGACCAACTAGTCTAGGAGTAATTAGTTGAAAGCTCGTTACATGAGTTAAAAATACATTATGTTATTTGTATATATATTAAAAAAAATAATAATAATAATAGTAATCTCAACCCAAGGAAGTTAACCTTAAACATTAAAATATAATATTGTTTTCTTCCAATAAAAACACCATTATCTATGTTTTCATATATTGAGCACATAAAAAAATGTTTATTAATATCTTGTTTAAGAATATAAAGTAGATATATAAATTTAATGAGAGTTTATTTATTTGAATATATTAATGCAAGATGAACAATGAATACCTTGCTTTGTAGAACTTGCAAATTATTTTTCTATTTAACACTTTGATTACTAGGGACTAGTAATAAGCTGGTTGGGGGGTGTGATTAGTACTTAAAAGTGTATTTTTTTATCAAGGTTTTATATCATCATTTTGCATTTTAAGTATCAATAACTTCTTAACTAGAGCATGTTTTATAATATCATGTCTAATACTATAAGATATTTTTAATTTATAAGAAATATACATCTTAAATGTAGGTCGATCACATAAATCAAAAGATTGATTGATGAGTTCAACTACAAAAATTGAGAAGACAAAGAGAGGGTGAAGTTTAGAAAAAAAAAATGTTAGTTCAGTCCAAATTGGAATACTATTAGTCATTGGGTCATATCTGGAGCTGTAGATTTTAGATTTCAATTTGGTTTATATGGCTAGAAAGGTAAGACACAAGCCTAAAACATTCATAGAATGCAAGACTTAATTTTGTTGTTTAGAGGTCCAAATCTTAGCAACAATGGAGAAGTCTGAATCTGTCTAGTAGCCTAGATATTATTCAGTGTTCAACCCATATCATGAGTTCTAGAAGTCCAATGACCTTAATTTTTTTTATTGGAAAGTTAAGATATTTTTCTAAAACTTTCATGAATTAAGTCTATTCAAATTCTAATGTTAGAAATGACATTTTGTTCAAACAAAAAGATAAGGATTGTCGCCAAGTCAAGATGTGGTCACCTACTCAACAATTAGTTAACAAATCAATAGTTTCTAATTTTGTCCTATAAAAGGAAGCATTTGTGATGCATTTAGGCTCTTGATTTTCAGATTAAGATCATGTTCTTGCTCTCTCTCTTTTTTTATTGCTTAAGTTTATATGTTTGAAACTAATATATTTTGTATTTTTTATCTTGTTCACTCTTAATACTTTACTTATTAAATGATTAATTTACATTTATTTTGTATAACACTTGGTACAATAGATAATTGACACTGTTATAGCCCAACCGTATGGTATAATCGACACTTGAGCTATGAAGGGAACTTGATTTGTTGTTAATATAAGTTATAATCATGCATACCTGACAATATTTACAAGTATTAGCATTATTAGAATAAGATAAATAATGTAATCATGTTAACCATTTATAATTTATTTAGAACCTCCATTGTGTGTGGTTTCCAATTGAGTAATAAAAAGAGTTTATACTATACTTGTTTGAAATACCATTAGTGGATCCTTTAACATTGACATTTATTTTTATTGTTTAATCTACACATTAATCTTACATCTCAAAGTCTTCTCTAACTTATTATAATTTATATAGTTAACCTCCCCGTGGTTTGACTCCGGTCTTGTCGTGTTAGTTATTATTTCGACACTCTTATACTTGGGAGAAGACATCAATCTTTTGGTCATGTCACTTAATAGTGAAAAAGTGGATGGTAAAAACTTTTATATCAAAATCTAAATCTGACCTTGTTTCATAGGGCTGAACTATATCATCAATTCCCAGCAAATCAAATATTACAAGATAAAATTTAAAAAATAAAAAAATAAAAAATCCAACTGAAGTTCATTTGAGTTATCCTGCAAAATTCGCAACTTGGTTATAAGATTAGAATAACATCTAGAAAGAAAATTAAATAAGACTATAAGACTCAAATTTTATATAACTCAATGTTAAAGAGTGAAATTGAAAAAAAACATGAGTTAACTCAAGTTAACTTATTAAGCTCACGACCTAGGATATGATATCGAGATAACTCTATAGAAAAAAAAAGTGAAAAAACACATGAAGCACAATCCCCAACCAACCAACTATTAAAAGATAAAATTAAAAAAAATAATTAAAAAGAATCTAGAAAAACTATAGTCAACTTGGGCTAATCTTTAAAATATGTGATCCAAGTCATAAGAATAAGAGTAATCCCATAGAAGATAGATAAAAAAAAAAAACATCAAGTCAAATTCCAAATTAATTAAATGTCGAAGGGTGACATTTAAAAAAATTCTATGAAAGAGAATAAAAAATAAATAGTAATAAAAAGAATAAGAACCAAGTTTGATATAAAAATAAAATAAAACCAAATGATGAGGGATAAAATTAAAAAAAACAACAATTAAGAAAATTATAAAAAATAACAATTAAAAAAATAAGTATCTAATTTGATATAAATATTAAATGAAACCAAATACTAAGAGGTGAAATTAATAATAATAATAATAATAAAGAATTCAAAACAAAATAAATATCAATAAAAGGAATGAAGACCATATTTTATACAAAAACAAAATAATTGAACAACTTTCAATTTTGGCAAACTAATGCAAATCTCAAATGGAGGAGAGGAGAGAGAAAAAATAGATGATAAGGAAGAAAACCAAAAAAAGCCTCTATGCACCACCAAGATGGATATTTGTCTCCTCATTAGGGAGATCTAAACACAAGGCATCTAATATAACCATAGACAATCGTGTTTATGGTACTTGAATCCATCTTATACATTGTTAGAGCATAGTGGATGACTTCTACATGCTATCGTGAATGCACACGTCAACCAAGTTATCCTATTATTTACCCTAGTTCATTATATTTGTTTTGATTTCAATTTTGATCCCTTAATTTTTGATTGTTTTACATAAATATAATTTTATTTTTTTAAATCGGACATAAATTAAGGACCAAAATTTTCCTTCAACATTGAGAGAACCCATATCTAGACATCCAAACCAAACTACTAAGTTAAATCCCAAATAAAATCAATGTGAAAGGTGTAAATTAGAAGAAAAAAAATTCAGTTACATAAAAAAGCAAACTTCCCTTGACCAAGCAAATCAATCACTAATGTTAGCAAATAAGGGATTTGTTATTTGTTTAAGCTTCAAATTTGATCCCCAAAGCTCTAATTCTTGTAATTCAATAAAAAAAAAATATTTTATCAAATTGAGCATCAAATGAAACACTAATAACCTTTATTTTTTTAACTATTAGTTAAATAAAAAAGATTTATCATACTTTTGTTTTATTATATAAACGGTTTCATAAAAGAATAGGTAAATTCATTTATTATATTACATAAAAAGCTACCTAATATTGTTAGTATTATTGTTAAGAACCTTTGTATAACTTGTTGGCCCCTACACCATAACGTCGATTACCACGTTAGTGGCTGAGTTCATGAAAAATGGGACCTACATTGTTCTTTAAATATTATGATAAGGTTTTGGTTAAAAACAATGCTTCTGGTGGGGAGAAAAAACATGTGTTGATCACATAAACAAATGATAAATATATGAAAAAGGAAAATATATATATATATATATTGTTTGCATTTCAAATCTTTTTTATTTTTATGAATTTTTTTATTTTTTATTTAATAAAATATACTTCAAATTAAAAAAAAAAAGATATGTTTTTGTGAAAAAAACACATGAATACAAAAAATGTCAACATCTTGCACTGAATAAGCGTACAATTTAGTACATCTAATAATGAAAGTAACATGCATGCAGTTCGTCGCTGCTGAAGTGATTCAGGTCAGCTTATGTTCATTGTCAGTTCAAAGCCCGCAAAATTGTTATTCTTTATAATCAGGACAAACTTCCATGCAGGGAGCCATGTTCCAGTTTGTGGCAGTCTGTCCTACGAATTTAAATTCCATAAATTTCACTGCACCTGGACCGGGTTCAACTCATAAATCTGTGGCCTATAAGCTGAAAAATAATAATCATGCGTCCTTTTAGTTATCCAGTAGATACGTAAGTAATAAAAGCTCGAGATTTTGTTTTTTTTTTTTTATAGTTTTAAATTTTAATTTTATAATTACTAATATAATAATTACTAAAAAATTATATAATTATTAATTTTAAGATTTATAAAATTAATTAAGATATTCACAAATTAATTCAAATATCAATAATAATAATAAAAAAAGCATACATATTGCTGATTGAATTATTACATATATTGTCGGATCTCTTATATTTTAATTTTAGTAACATGGATAAGATTTATTGAATTTCAAATTATTGAATTTCAAATTATATGTCATTCTTGGATTTTTAGAGATTTGACATGGATATTACTAGTTGGTGCGTGCTGGATTTATTTTTTATTTTTATAAAAATATATTATAAAATTTTATAATATAAAAAATAATATTTTTTAAATTATTAATTATTTTATTAATAATATTAATTATAATAAAACTAATAATATAAATAATAATAATTTTAATATTCATACTATTAATTATAATAAAAATAATTATATTTATAATACAAATGATTATATTAAAAATTTCAAGAATATTTATCACACAAATTATTATATTAAAAAACCAAAAAAATATTTAGAGCATAAATCATTTGGGTCCTCATGAGGACCCATGGTAGCACCTATTAGACCTGGATCCTGTACCGGACGCAAAGGGGTTGGGGGTTTGGGTCCGTAGTTGACACGACCAAAAGATTAATGTCTTCTTTCAAGTGCAGAAGTGTCGAAGTAATAAATAACCCGGCAAAACTGAGGTCGAACCACGAGGAGGTTAATTGTATAAATTATAAAAAACAACAACAACAACAATAACAACAATAACAATAATAGTAATAATAATAATAGAAGAAAAAGAAGAAGAAGTTGATGAGAACTTTGAAATGGAAGATCAATGTGAGGATTAAACAATGGTAACAACAAATGTCAAGGTTAGAGGATACACTAATGGTATTTCAAACAAGTAAAGTATAAACTCTTATTATTCAATTGGAAACTTCATACAAAATATATTCCAATTGGATTATAAATTGTTAACATCATTTCATTAGTTATCTTATTCGAATAATGCTAATATTTGTAAATATTGTCAGACATTCATGATTATAACTTATGTTAACAATAAATCAAGTTTCTTTCACAGTACAAGTATAGGTTATACTATACGGTTGAGCTATAAAAGTGCAAAATATTTGTTATACTAAGTGTTATACAACATAAATCTAGATTAACAATTTAACAAGCAAAGTATTAATGAAAGTAAAAATTAAGCATTATAAAAATACAAAGAGAGAAAGCAAGTGCATGATTTTGAGTTGGAAACCAATATGCCTAAATGCATGACAAATGCCTCCTTTTATAGGCTAAAATTAGAAACTATTGATTTAATGACTAATTGATGAATGGGTAGCCACATCTTGACTTGGTGACAATCTTTATCTTCTTGTCTAATTAAAACATCATTGATAACATCAGAATTGGAACTAAATTTCCACATGAAAATTCTAGGAAATTGTCTCAGCTTTTTAGAAGAAAAAAAATTGAGATCATTTGGAAATCTAGAACTCGAGATACGGACTGAACACTGAATAATGTCTGGACTGCAGGACAGATTCGGACTTATACATTGTTGCTAAGATTTGGACTTCCAAACAACAAAATTAAGTCTTAACTTCCTCATCAAAGTTTTATGCCCATGTCTTAGTTTTCAATTCATATAAAGTAGATCTAAATCTGAAGTTATAGCTCCAAATATAACCCAATTACCAAACAATATTCCAGTTTGGACTGCACTAGCATCTCTTTTCTAAGTTTAGCCCTCTCTTTGTCCTTTTAATTTCAACACTTCAACCTATCAATCAATCCTTTTATTTATGTGATAGGCCTGCATTTAGGATGAACATTTACCGTAAATTAAAGGTACCTTATGGTATCAAACTTGTTATTAAAAATATGCTTTAGTTAAAGAGTTATTGATACTTCAAGTGTAAAATGATGATATAAAACCTTGATAAAAATGCACTTTTAAGTACTAATCATACCCCCCCAACCAGCTTATTACTAGTCCCTATAATCAAAACGTTAAAATAGAAAAACAATTTACAAATTCCATAAAGCAAGACATTCACCATTCAACTTTTATTTATTTATCCAGATAAACAAACTCTCAATAAACTTATATATCTGCTCAATACCTCTTAAATAAACGAAGGGTTAAATCCAATCTAAGCTTTTTACGGCTTTTTTTAGTTGACCAATTTATGCAACTCATAGAGGGATCAATTACAAGATTAAAAATCACAGGAATGAAAGATTGTAGTTGGTCAATCAATTGTTTAGCAGTAGCAACAAAGATTATGATTTGTCGTGTCGAAGATGTTAGAAATTCCTGTTCCACGGCATGAACAAGAAAAGACAATAATTTATCATAAAAACCATTAACATTTAACAGATCTGTGGGTTTATAATACATGTGCAGTTGGGCTCAAGAAGTAATATAAAAAATCTCTTCCAATATGCCTAGACTACCTGGTAAGGTAATGAAGACATTAGCATGTTTAAACATGACATTCATTCGATCAGGTATTATGGAGACTTGTAGTTCCTTTTTAATTGTTTTTCCAATGATGTTTTTTTTGTGCTAAAGCTTCAGGGATAACCCCCATAACTTGACTACCTCGTAAAAATGCAGTTATTGACACTCCCTCTATTAAATCAAGGCTGCCTTCCTTAAATACTAAATGAATCTTTCTCTTAGCTAATACCTAACCAAGATGATTTGCTGATTCTAAAAACTCTATTTCCTTTCCAGGACTGGATCCACTGAAAAATGTTTCTTATGTAATGACTTGAGGAACCTGCCATTTTTACACTCTTTTATATTTGTTGAATGTATGGGTTGAATAGAAATAAAAGGAAGGAAAAGAAGATTTTATAGATGAGAAATTAAAAATGCAATCATACCACCTATATGTAGGCCAGTTGGAGTCTCACTCACACACTCTCTTTTTATTTATTTATTTATTTTTAAAAAAGCATTTGTATGTACAAGTAGTTATGATTATGGCTCACATCTTACCTTGGTTTTCATCCAAGAACGGCTTAAATACCCTCTATAGGTCGGGGACATGCTTCCTATCCACTTTTCTTAAAAACTAGCAAACAGAGTTTTTTTTAGTCAGATTCTCAAGACTATGTCAAGTATGTTCTTTATGAAAATGGACTTATAGGTCATGAATTGCATAATGCTTACCCTCACTATGATGAGACTTAAGAGTTAATAGAAGATTATTTAAAGACTCTCTATGTTTTGAAATAAATCCCACCTTTTGATAATTTTCACAGGTTTTGCAGAATGCATGTGAATCCTTGAACATGGTGGACTAATAAAATCCACATTGTAAGATTTTTGCAGTCATCTTTTTTTATGAGAAATGATCCCCACATGCCTTATAGTGATAAAATTTAATGACATTACATACCTCATTATCAGGAATGCATCTTTGAAATATTTGATCAGGA
>NW_011500994.1:6364-8033 GCF_000495115.2 Populus euphratica | reverse complement strand
TGGCTCTTTTTATTACTGGATTTTTTTTTTTTTATTGAAGGTGTCTTTATGTATATATATATATATATAGACACACACATGTATTAATTTCGTGAAATTTTAATATTAATAACTTTAAATTAATAATTTTTAAATAATAAATTTAAAATTTAATCAATTAAATTATATTTTTAAATTTTTTTTTCATAGAATAGTTTGTTTGAAAAATAATATGCTTGAAATATTACACTTTTATCTACTAACTCCACCATTCCTAGAGTAATATATTTTATTTAAAATATAGAATAACTTCTTACTTATCTTGTAAATGATCTAAGGGTTAAACCTTTTTTCAGAATATCAAAATTTGAAGGTGTAATTAAGAGATATTTATACAAGAAAAATAAAAAATAGCTATCTTTTAATAAATTAGAAGGTTAAACTCGAGACTATATTAAAATATTCTTAAAGGATAAAGTTGTATGATATAACTATATTAGATATATTTTTCTTATTTTAGGATAAAAAATACAATATACATCTTAAATATAAAGAAGGTTATAATATGATATTCAATTTCTCAATCGCATTTAATTAATTTTGCTATATAACGCAAGCATTCTTTGAGCAAGGCATGTGAGCGCCCCAGAAGCTACCGGCATGGCATGGAGGTCTTGGTGATCTATCAAGGGATGACCACATCTTACAGCGGAAATAAAAAATAAATAAAAATAAAAAAGAGGATTTAATTAACAAAACTGGTAAAGAACTTGATATCATAAATTTAACGAAAGAAATTGGCCTGAAAATTGACTGTCAACTAACAGGGGAGCAGTCTTGACTGCCACTCTCCACACAGCCCATGTATAGTTACTCTTAAGCTACGTTGCAGGCCATAACAGAAATTTATTTGAAAACTGAAAACAAATATCTAGATATAGTTAATTTATTTCTTAAAAAATAATTTCAATTATAATTCAAAATCAATGCGTATGAACCAGTATTTTTATTTAATAACAAGATAAAAAATATATTAGATTTACCTACATTAACTTAGGTTGACATGAAAAATACACAAAAAAATATTACTAAAAAATTAAAAAAATTAATCCTCAATTATTGCCAATGAAAATCAACACTCAATTAAAAAAAAAAATAGAACTCAAGTCAATTAACTAAATTTAACATATAGACTATGCCTATCATTGGATTCAATAATTTTTTTAAAAATATTATTTTTTATTTAATTATATAACAATAAAATGCATGAGAATTGCTTTGTATGAAATATGTTTTCAAGGAAAAAAACTAGGAGAGGCACGGGAAACTGAGATAACAAAAGTAGTTTATTTATAACAAATGATAAAATTGTATTTTTTTAGTTTTAAATTAAATAAAAAAAATAGATCAATGATAACAAGGGATAAAATTGTATTTTTATTTTAAATTGAGGGACAAAAAATTCAATAAATAAAAAAATTGTTTGGATATTGTGGTTTAACCCATTAAAACTTATGATCTGAGTCATAGATTCAATCGGATTCAATAAATCTTATTTTTCTTAAATTTATATTAAACCTAAATATAAATAACCAAAAAAGAAGTTCAAGTGTGTAGGCCTATGTCTAAGCCTTTGAAAAAAAAAGCCTAACCATGTAGACGCTCCCATAAAAGTTGTAGGCCTATGTCT
>NW_011500994.1:4787-5656 GCF_000495115.2 Populus euphratica | reverse complement strand
GGTTATTCTCATTATGAAGTGATTAGTTATCTTCTTTAGCTATATTTTTTGAAAATGATGAGGATACCCTACAAAGTCTATGACTTAATGTATATGACCACACTCTCATACACGTGTTGGAATAAAATAAAAGGAAGAAGAAAACAAAAGAAACAAAGTTAGATACAATAAAAGTGAAAAGAGAAAATAAAATAAATACTATAATGTGTACAAGAATTTACCTTCCTGGCCTTAGTGCCAAAAGCTTGACATGACCAAAAGATTGATGTCTTCTCCCAGGTGCAGGAGTGTCGAAGCAATAAATAATCCGGTAAGACCGGGTCAAATCACAAGGAGGTTAATTGTATAAATTATAAATAATAATAGTACAACAACAGCAATAACAATTATAATAATAATAATAGTAATAGTAGTAGTAGTAGTAGTAATAAAAATAATAATAAAGAAGTTAATGAGATCTTTGAGAAGGAAGAACAATGTGAGGATCAAACAATGATAAAAACAAATGTCAAGGTTACAGGATCCACTAATGGTATTTCAAATAAGTATAGTATAAACGTTTTTTATTCAAATGAAAACTACATACAAAAGAGATTCTAATCAGATTATAAATTATTAACATGATTACATTAGTTATCTTATTCGAATAATGCTAATACTTGTAAATGTTATCAAGTATTCATAATTATAACTTATGTTAACAACAAATAAAGTTGCTTTCATAGGATATGTGTTGGTTGTACCATGCGGTTTCTGCTATGAAAGTGTCAATCATCTGTTGTGCTAAACATTTCTTGTACCAAGTGTTATACAATATAAATCTAGATTAACCATTTAACAAGCAAAATATTAAAAATAATCAAAACAAA
>NW_011500994.1:0-4545 GCF_000495115.2 Populus euphratica | reverse complement strand
ATATGCATTACAAAAATACAAAAAGAGAAAGCAAGAGCATGATCTTGATGTGGAAACCCAGATACCTAAATACATGACAAATGTCTCCGTTTATAGGCTAAAATTAGGAACTATTGATTTGATGACTAATTGATGAGTGGGTGCCCACTCTAAACTTGATGACAATCCTTATTTTTTCTTGTTTGAATAAAACATTATTGATAATGTCATAATTTGAACCAGACCTCTGAATGAAAGTTCTAGGAAATTATCTCAGTTTTCTAGAAAAAACCAATTAAGGTCATTTGGATTTTTAGAACTCAAGATATGGGTTGAACACTAAACAGTGTCTGGGCTGCAGGATAGATTCAGACTTCTTCGTTGCTGCTACAATTTGGACTTGAAAACGGTCTTTTTAAAACCAGACCTCCACATGAAAGTTTTAGGTCAATGTCTTACCTTTCCATCCATATAAAGTAGACCTAAATATGAGATCTACAGCTCCACATATGTGTAATTACTGAACATCGTTCCAGTTTGAACTGTACCAGCATCTCTTTTCTAAGTGTGGCCATCTCTCTGTCCTTTCCATTTCAGTATTTAAACTCATCAATCAATTATTTTATTTATGTGATAGGCCTATATTTAAGATGAATATTTGACACAAATTAAAGATATCTTATATTATTAGATATGTTATTATAAAATATGTTTTAGTTAAGAAGTTATTGATACTTCAAGTGCAAAATGATGATATAAAACCTTGATAAAAATGCACTTTTAAGTACTAATCAAATATAGTTATGATAAAAAGGCATAAACAAGAGATAAATGAAAGAAAAACTTAAGCATTACAAAAATATAAAGAGAGAGAGCAAGAACATGATCTTGATATGAAAACCAAGATGCTTAAATACATGGTTAATGCCTCCTTTTATAGGCTAAAATTTGATTTCATGACTAAATGTTGAGTGGGTGGCCACATCTTGACACCAAGATGCCTAAATGCATGGTAAATATCTCCTTTTATAGGCCAAAATATAGAACTATTGATTTGATGACTAATTATTGAGTGGGTGGCCACATCTTAACTTGTTGATAATCCTTATCTTCTTGTCTAAACAAAACATTATTGTTAACATTAAAATTTGAATAGATAGTCTTTATGAAAGTTTTAGGAAATTATCTCATCTTTTCAATAAGACAAGAACCGACACATTTGAACTTCTAAGACTTGATATATGAGAACACTAAACAATATCTAGGCTGCAAGAGAGACTACGACTTCTCCGTTGTTACTACCATTTGAACTCGAAAATGACACTTTTAAATCTTGGACTCTTTATAAAAGTTTTAAGCTTATGTCTTAGCTTTCCATATATGTATAAACCAGACCTAAATCCAAGTTTTACAACTCCAGTTATGATCCAATAACCAAATGGTGTTCCAGTTTAGACTAAACTAGCATATCTTTTCTAATCTTAACCTTCTTTTTATCTTCTTAATTTCTATAGTTAAACTCATCAATCAATTCTTTTATTTATATGATAGGCCCAAATTTAAGAAAAACATTTACTATAAATTAAAGGTATTTTATATTAGTAGACATGTTATTATAAAACATGCTCTAGTTAAGGAGTTATTGATAATTTAAGTGCAAAATGATGATATAAAACTTTGATAAAAATACATTTTAAGTACTAATTATTAGACCCAACATTCTTGAGTTCAAGTACGCACTAAGTCCAAGTACATAGGGGTTTGACAAGTTTTCAGGCATAACAACCTTGAGTTTAGCAACATGCTAAGCCTAAGCAGATATAGGGTCCAACGAGCTAGCAGAGTCTACATCTTTGGGTTTACTTACATGCTAAGCCCAAATAGATATGAGTTTGGCAAGTTGGATATGAGTTTGGCAAGTTGCAAGACTTAATGTTATTGGGTTCAACTATGTGTTGAACCAAATTAGACATGGGTCTAGTAAGTTACTAGACCTAATATCTTTGGGTTCAACTACACGCCGAGCCCAAGTAAATATACATATATTCCTGGGATTAGTTATATGTTGAGCCCAAGTTCATGATACAATCATATTATTTAATAGTTTTACCCATATTTTAACTAGTAGTTTACCTATAAAATGCCTTGATATTCTTTATTTTATGTTTTGAAGGCACTTTTGGATGAAAGATGCAAAAACAAGTAAATTAGAGGTAATTAGCAGATTTGATATTCAGTCAATGTTTTGTGCTCTAAAGGTCAAAATGTAGTGATTCTATTGCCATTAGAAAGTTAACGTCCATACCTTTTTGGACATCTAAGGCAAGAAAAAAAAAAGAGCGCAGCGTTCGAAGTCAAATCTCGTAATCTACTAGTGTTGGGCTTCAACCATTCCAACTTGAAAATATTGAGCTACAGAAGTCCATTTAATACAAACTAAATTTTATTGGATTCCTAACTCAAAGACCTATCAACGTACCAAATTGCAACAAAAAAAATTCTCATATAAGGGATATGTGATTTTTTTAAGATTACAAATGAATTTTGCCAACAAACAGGTTTTGTGAAGAAATGAGTCCAAATTATGTCTTGAAGCATCCAAACTGGCATCCATGTTTTTTTTCCAGCAATATAGCTCATCTAAGTTAAAGATTAAAGATTTCATGTAAGGTTATTTCTTGTTTTTAGGAAAATAGTTATTAAAGCACTTAAATGTAAACTGTCTACTTAAAGGAGAACGATTTTGTATAATAGAGACTAAAGTTTCCTAGGGTATAAAAAGAAAAAGAAAAGAAAAAGAGAAGAAGGGAGGAGAACGACCAGGAGAGAGAAGAATGACCCCTTCCTCTAAAAAACTCGAAATCATGCATTCCTCTTTCCTTTTGATTAATTGTTCAGTAGACATACAAGACTAAACTTTTTTTCTTAGTTGCAAGGACACAGAAACCTTTGGATTTCAAGAACTGTGATTTATTTTCCCTTTTCTTTTTAGTTTATATGATGAATATGTTTGTTCTCCTATGCTTATTTTTTCTATGATTGTTTATTTTAATTGTTAGAACAGACTCTAAGTTATTATTATAAACAACTTATTCCTAGGTTCGACATCAAAACCGAAGTTGTGGTATATAAACTTGCAAAGCAACTGAGTTTGATAATTGTAGCGGATCTATGTTATTAACCTTAGGAAAAACATTTAAATAAATCAAATTTTGACTGCACACACTCATGTTGTCAAGATTAATCAATTTATCTCGTTCTTAAAGCTGTCATTCAATTAAATTAATAGTATGGACACTATGATTATTTGATGGTTAGGGTTAGTTATACAATGGATCCATTAATTAACTAATGTTAGGAACAGATAAATATTCAGAATATAAAATTGATGTATCATTTTAGTGATCATTTTTTATTTTCATAGGTGGATGTTTACTTGAAACTAAGGTTTGTTCTCTTGATAATTTTCTGATTTTATTTACTTTCACTTGATAGTTTTCTATTTACTTTTGTTTTAGCCTAGATAATTTCCAAACCCCCCTAAATTGCATATCATCTAGCATACAGATTTGACTTGAACCTTACTCGTGGAATCAACATTTTGCTTGCTTTATACTATCTTGTGTGTTGTGTTTTAAGCTATGATAATTAATTTGTGTAATCGCGACATCACAACAGTTCATATAGGTCTAGCTAGTTGCCAGGCCCGATATCCCTGGTTTTAGCTATATGCTAAGCCTAAGTATAAATGGTTTTAATAAGCTATCAAACCCACAACTTATAGGCTTGATATCATGTAAAGTCTAAATAAATATGAGATTGACGACCATTATAAGCCCTATGAGAGAGCATCGGTAGAGTCTTGACATTGACCATAGGTTCTTTATAGTTTCATATCCCTAAACCAGTGGTCAAACTAAATTGATTAATAGAGTATTGCTTAATGGACTTAAGAAAAATAAAATAAAATAAGCCAAGTTAAAGTGAGCAAAACTATTAAATAACACCTTATGGGCTTATAGAATAACTCAAAAGACATTTACTAGAGATTTCTCCTCACCTATGAAAGTAAGGCCATGATTGATTAGTACTTAAAAGTGTATTTTTATCAAGGTTTTATATCATTATTTTGCACTTGAAGTATCAATAACTCCTTAACTAAAACATGTTTTATAATAACATATCTAATAATATAAGATACCTTTAATTTATAGTAAATGTTCATTTTAAATACAAGCTTATCACAAATGAAAGCATGGATTGATGAGTTTAAGAACTGAAATTAAAAGGACAAAGAGATGGCCAAATTTAGAAAAGAGATGCTGATGCAATCCAAATCGGAATACTATTCGGTAATTAGGTCATATCTGGAGTTGTAGATCTCATATTTAGATTTACTTTATATGGATGAAAAGGTAGGACATAGGCCTACAATTTCATAAGGAGCCTAAGATTTAAAAATGTCATTTTTAAGTCCAAATTATAGCAACAATGAAGAAGTTTGAATCTGTTCTACAGCCCGAATACTATTCAGTGTTTGACCTATATCTTGAGTTCTAGAAGTTC
>NW_011499905.1:1096832-1205701 GCF_000495115.2 Populus euphratica | reverse complement strand
AGATATGACCCAATTACCAAACAGTGTTCCGGTTTGGATTGCACTGACATCTCTTTTCTAATTTTGGTCATCTTTTTGCCCTTGCAATTTAAGTTCTTAAAGTCATCAATCAATCCTTTCATTTATGTGATAGGCCGGCATTTAAAATGAACATTTACCACAAATTAAAGGTATCTTATATTATTAGATATATTATTACAAAACATGCTTTAGTTAAGGAGTTATTAATACTTTAAGTGCAAAATGATGATATAAAACCTTGATAAAAATGCACTTTTAAGTACTAATCACCCCCCCAACCAGCTTATTACTAGTCCCTAGTAATCAAAGCGTTAAAAAAGAAAAACAATTTGCAAATTCCACAAAGCAAGATATTCATCATTTAACTTCCATTAATCTATCCAGATAAACAAACTCTCGTTAAATTTATATACCTGCTCAATACCTCTTAACAAGATATTCATAACCTTTATTTTGTGCTCAATGTATCAACACATAATTATGGGGCTTTTCTTGGAAGAAAACAAAATTTTTGTTCTAATGTTTAAAGTTAACTTCCTTGGGTTGGGATTATTATTTTTGTCTTCTTCTTTTTGTCTTCTTCTTTTTTTTTAACCCATGTAACGAGCTTTCAGCTAATAACTCCCAGACCAGTTGGTCTTAGGGCATTAGGTGTTAAGACACCCCTACGAGCTTAGTAACTCGGGTCGCAGATACTGATATATAGATAATGCAATGTTTGATTCCCTTAAGCTTTTCTCCTTAACCCATGTAACAAGCGTTGGGCCAATAGCTCCCAAGTCAGTTGACTTTAGGGTATTAGGTGTTAAAACACCCCTTCAGGCTTAATTGCTTAGGTTAGGGAGGCTACAAAACCAAACTTATCTATATTTTTATTATTATCATTTTTTTTCTTTTTTTAATTATATACAATCCCTTTCCCTTAGTTGTTATCTTTAACAAAAGAACATAAATAATGTAATAATCCAATATGCAACCCACAATCATATGTTAAAGTGTGTGTGTAAATTAAGGTTTAAGAATACATGTTAAATAAGTATACGAGCAGAATTAAGTGATAATAATGCGAGAGTTTGTAAACTTGAATATTTCAAGAAGTATTATAATAGACCTTGTTAAGAATGGTTACTAACATGCGTCTCAAGAGTCACTTTAACAAAAGAGCTCCTTTACTCTGTCATACTAGTAACAACAATTATGCACATGCTTTATGAAATGAAAAACAAATTTTTTTTTTTATCAAATACTACCCTCTCCCCCCAACCAAAACGAGACATTGTCTTCAATGTTTAAAGGTAGAAAGATATAGTATAGAAGATATCACCTGAAACAACGAACACTGACAAACTTGAAGCACACTGAAATAAAAATAAGAAATAACAAAACACAATAATAAAATCAAAAAACACAAAAATTCACAAATGAAGGCTCAAATCCAATCTAAGCTTTTTACGGCTTTCCTTAGATGACCAATTTATACGATTCATGGAGGGATCAATCACAGGAATGAAAGATTGTAGTTGGTCAATCAATTGTTCAGCAGTAGCAGCAGAGATTATGATTTGTCGTGTAGAAGATGTTAGAAATTCTTGTTCCACAGCATGATCAAGAAAAGACAACAACTTATCATAATAACCATTAACATTTAACAAACCTATGGGTTTATGGTAAATGTGTAGTTGAGCTCAAGAGGAAATATGAAAAATCTCTTCCAATGTACCTAGACCACCTGGTAAAGCAATGAAGGCATCAACATGGTTAAACATTGCATTCATTCGAGTTGACATTGTGGAGACCTGAAGTTCTTCTCCAATTGTTTTTCCAATGATGTCCCCTTGTGCTAAAGCTTCGGGGACGACCCCCAGAACTTGACTACCTCCTAAAAATACAGCTATTGACACACCTCCCATTAATCCCAGACTGCCTCCCCTATACACTAAATGAATCTTTCTCTCAACTAGCACCTGACCAAGATGATTTGCTGATTCTAAAAACTCCTTTTCTTTCCCAGGACTAGATCCACCGAAAATACAAATATTTTTTATTTGATGACTTGAGGAACTTGCCATTTCTACACACTTCTGTATTTGTTGAATGTATGGGTTGAGTAGAAATGAAAGGAAGGAAGAGAGGATTTTATAAATGAGAAATTAGAAAGGAAATCATACCACCTATATATAGGCCAGCTAGAGTCTCACATACTCTCTCTTTCTCTCTTTATTTATTTATTTATTTACTTTTGAAAAAGCATATATATGTACAGGTAGTTGTGATTGTGGCTCACATCTTCCCTTGGTTTTACGTCCAAGAACGGCATAAACGCCCTCTATGGGTCGGGGATAGGCTTCCCATCCAGTTTTCTTAAAAACTAGCAAACAGGGTCTTTTTTAGTCAGATTCCCAAGACTAAGTCGATCATGTTCTTTATGAAATAGTGGCCATAAATCATGAATTACACGATGCACATCTCCACTAAAATGCGTCTTAAGAGTCCATAGAAGATTATCTAAAGACTCCTTACTCAGACCATTGTTAATGAATTGTATTTTATTTTCACGGTTTATAGATACCATTCCTAAAGAACGACATTGTGTATTACAAGTCCATCTAGCACATTGATGACAGACTTCTAGTCGTTTTGCACGACGTTTCTTTGCAAAAGTGCTTTTACCTGTTCCAAGCATGTGTGAAATGAAGGAGTTAGAGGACTCACCTGATAATCGGACCTTTGCTTCAATCAACCAGTGAATATCTTCAGGAATTCCATGATTCATTAACAATCTCAATCTTGCACATCTAGCACGATAAATTTTTATAATCGCATTCTGAGGTAAAGCGAGAAAATACTTTTTCAATTTTTCAAGATTAGTGTCCATTTTCAAATGAGAATTGGAAGAGAGATTCAAAAAATTGCACAAATATATACACAGATATCAGTTATTGTGGGAAACTGAAAGAACCGACTTAAGTCACGGAGTACCGTTGTCCGCCATTTAATCGGGGTGAGAGAAACTAGCAAAAATCACTAAAAAAGAAACGCAAAAACAATGTGAGAAAAACAAAATAATCAACCTTTATCTACAAGATCATTCCAACCAGTTGATTCATTTTCATTAGGAAACTTATCAAAGTAAGCTTTCAAACGATGTGCATTTTCCTTAAAATCATTGTCATTCATTGAATTCTTAATATCATAGGCCCTATAAGGATTGCTCCATCTTAATCTTAGCTCTCTAGGGAATGCATAGAGTTGAGAATTATAAAACAAAACTTTTTGACCAGTATCAACTTTTTGATAATTTTCACAAGTTTTGCAGAATGCATGCGTGTCCTTGAACATGGTGGGCCAATAAAATCCATTTTGAAAGATTTTTATAGCTGTCTTTTTTGACGAGAAATAACTTCTGCACGCTTCAGAATGACAAAGTTTAATGACACTACTTACCTCATTATGGGGAATGAATCTTTGAAATATTTGATGAGGACAATATTTGAATAAGTTAGGGTCATCACAATAAAAATTCTTCACTTCGTTCAAAAACTTTTCTTTGTCTTGAGTACTCTAATCAGCTGGCAAATCTCCTAAAGTAAGAAAATTGATATTTTTATCATACCAAGGCATTGGACTAAGAGAAAATAAGGATTCATTAGGAAAGTAATCATCGATTGGTGTGATGTCAGATGTCGAATCTGTTGTCATTGTTGACAAAAGATTCACATCAACATTTTCGGTGCTTTTTTCATCTGTGATTTCTTCCTCAGAATAAATCATGTGCAAATCTTCAGATTCATCCAATTCATTTTTACTTAAAGTAGATTCAAGTTGATCATAAACTAATTCGTCAATATGATCTACTTCTTGTAAATCATTATCATCTCCAGGTTGCTTGCAAATGTTGAAAATATTCATCTCCGATATCATGTTTCCAAATGATAGCTTCATCAGTCCATTCCTACAATTAATCAATGCATTAGAAGTTGCAAGAAACGGACGTCCTAAAATAACAGGAAATGAATTACATACTTCAACAGGTTGTGTGTCCAAGACAATAAAATCCACAGGATAAATGAATTTATTAACTTGTACTAACACATCTTCGACTATTCCTCTAGGCACTTTTACAAATCTATCAGCAAGTAAAAGAGATATAGAAGTTGGTTTTAACTCACCTAGATTGAGACTTTGAAAAACTGAATATGGAAGTAAATTCACACTAGCACCAAGATCAAGTAAAGCTCTTTCAATTTTATGTTCTCCAATAAAGCAAGAAATTATAGGATAACCAAAGTCTTTATATTTCAAAGCATTATTATTTTGAAGAATAGCACTTACTTGTTCGGCTAAAAAGGCTTTCTTTTTCACATTCAGTTTCCTTTTCATAGTGCATAGATCTTTCAAAAACTTAGCATAGGAAGGAACCTGTTTAATAGCATCCAGCAAAGGTATATTGATCCTTACCTGTTTGAAAATTTCAAAAATTTCAGAGTTGTGATTAACTTTCCTTTGTTTGGTCATGACTTGAGGAAATGGAAGTGGTGGCAGAGAATCAATCGTTTCTTTGCAATTTTCAGATTCAACCCCTTCCTTACCCTTAGAGATTGACTCATCATCTTTCTCATAAGGTTCAAGAGAGAGTTTTTCAATAACCTTACCACTGCGCAGAGTAGTGACTGATTTAGCTTGATCCATGTGTTGGCTTCTAGAACTACTTGCATTTGCATTGTATTGCCCTTTGGGATTTTGTTGTGGTTGAGATGGAAACTTACCTTTCTCTTGGAAACTGAGAGCAGATGTTAATTTTGCAAGAGTATCTTTAAAATCTATCATGTTTTGAGCAAGTTGAGTATTGATTGTCTCTTGCTTTTTAATGAATGCATGCAATGTTTCCTCAAGATTTCTTCTAGGAGGTGGAGCATAAGGAGGTGTGATTAGTACTTAAAAGTATATTTTTATCATGATTTTATATCATCATTTTGCACTTGAAGTATCAATAACTCTTTAACTAAAACATGTTTTATAATAATATATCTAATAATATAAGATACCTTTAATTTGTGGTAAATGTTCATTTTAAATGCAGGCCTATCACATAAATGAAAGGATTGATTGATGAATTTAAGAACTGAAATTGAAAGGATAAAGAGATGGCCAAATTTAGAAAAGAGATGTCGGTGCAATCCAAACCGAACATTGTTCGGTAATTGGGTTATTATATCTGGAGCTATAGATCTCAGATTTAGGTCTACTTTATATGGATGGAAAGGTAAGACATATACCTACAATATCCATGAGAACTTTGGAAATTATGGTGTGCTTGAAATGGTGGTTGTGAAGTTTGTGCATTGTTGTTCTCACTCTTCCAACTGAAATTTGGGTGATTTCTCCAACCAGGGTTGTATGTTTGTGAGTATGGGTTGTGGTTAGCCCTTTGGAAACTGTTTAAAGCATGGGCTTGTTCATGGAGACATTCCTTAAAAGAAGGCAAGGTTGGACAATCGTTGGTTGAGTGTTCATTTGTTTCACAGATTTGACACACAATGTTTTCAACAGATTTTAATTGACCACTCTTTTTCAATTCTAGTGTCTCGACTTTTCTAGCTAAAGATGCAAACTTGGCTTGAAGGTCATGATCTTCCCTGAGGTTGTACATACCTCCACTAGATGTATGAGGTTTAGTTTTACTCGGTGCCTCATAAGTACCCGCGGTGTCCCAATTTTGAGCATTTTCAGCTAACAAGTCTAAGTACTCCATTGCTTCATCAGGGTCTTTATCTTCAAAAGTTCCATTGCACATCAATTCAACCATTTGCCTATCTTTAGGTGTTAATCCTTCATAGAAATGTGAAAGCAATCTCCATGTTTCAAAACCATGATGAGGGCAAGTACTAAGCAAGTCTCGATACCTATCCCAACATTGGTAAAATGTTTCTCCTAGTTTTTGAATGAAAGTGGTGATTTGTCTTTTGAAAGAGTTTGTTCTTTGAGATGGGAAAAACTTCTTTAAAAACTGTTGTTGCATTTCATCCCAAGCACGAATGGATCCTAGTCTTAAATTTTATAGCCATGTTTTAACTTTATCTTTTAATGAAAAAGGAAAAAGCTTTAATCTGATGGTGTTCATGCTACAATTTAAATTATTATATGTGTTGCAGGCCTCCTCAAATTCCCTTAAATGCAAGTATGGATTTTCCAAATCTAAGCCATGAAAAGAAGGTAAAAGTTGAATAATGCCCGGTTTAAAATTAAAATGAGATGCATCGGGAGGAAAAACTATGCATGATGGTGCACTTGTTCTTGTGGGATTCATGTGGTCTCGAAGTGTTCTAGCACAGTTATTCTCATTATGAAGTGATTGATTATCTTCTTCGGCCATATTTTCTGAAAATGATGAGGATACCCTACAAAGTCTACCACTTGATGTACGTGACCATACTCTCATGCACGTGTAGGAATATAATATAAGGAAAAAAAACAAAAGAAGAAGAAAGAAGAGAAAAGAAACAAAGTTATATACAAGAAAAGTGAAAAGAGAAAATAAAATAAATATTATAATTTATACAAAACTTACCTCCCTGGCAACGGCGCCAAAAACTTGACACGATGAAAAGATTGTTGTCTTCTCCCAAGTGCAGGAGTGTCGAAGTAATAAATAACTCGGCAAGACTGGGGTCGAACCACAGGGAGGTTAATTGTACAAATTATAAACGACAATAGTACAACAACAACAATAATAAAAACAACAACAACAATAATAAAAACAACAACAATAATAATAGTAATAACAATAATAACAATAATGACAATAACAATAATAATAACAACAACAACAAGAATAATAATAATAATAATAATAATAATAATAATAATAGTAGTAGTAGTAGTAGTAGTAGTAGTAGTAGTAGTAGTAGTAGTAGTAGTAGTAAGTAGTAGTAGTAGTAATAATAATAATAATAAAGAAAGAAGAGAAGAAGAAGATGATGAGAACTTGGAGATGGAAAATTAATGTAAGGATTAAACAATAATAATAACAAATGTCAAGGTTAGAGGTTCCACTAATGGTATGTCAAACAAGTATAGTATAAATTCTTATTATTCAATTGGAAACCACACACAAAGGAGGTTCCAATTAGATTATAGATTGTTAACATGATTACATTAGTCATCTTATTCAATTAATGGTAGTACTTGTAAATCTCGTTCTCGTTAAGTATTCATGATTATAACTTATGTTAACAACAAATCAAGTTCCTTTCATAGCTCAGGTGTTGGCTATACCATACAGTATGGGCTATGAAAGTGTCAAGCATTTGTTGTACCAAGTGTTATACAACATAAATCAAGATTAGTCATTTAACAAGCAAAGTATTAAAGAGTGAACAAGATAACAAATATAAAACATGTTAGTATCAAACATTAAGGTCCATATTAAGTTTACATTATACTTATTCTTACACCATTAGTGTAACCTTTTCACCTTGACATAATTAACTTAGCTAGACATAATGAAAGAAAGCAAAATAGATAAACAAAATAAGAACATAAAAGTTAACTAAGTAAAGGAAAGGAAATGAAAGGCATAAACTTGATATTAATGAAAACAAAGCATAAAAAAATACAAAGAGAGAAAGGAAGAGCATGATCTTGATCTGGAAACCAAGATGCCTAAATGCATGGCAAATGCCTCCTTTTATAGGCCAAAATTAGGAACTATTGATTTGATGATTAATTGATGAGTGGAGATGTGCATCGTGTAATTCATGATTTATGGCCACTATTCCATAAATAACATGCTTGACATAGTCTTGGGAATCTGACTAAAAAAACCTTATTTGTCGGTTTTTAAGAAAATTGGATGGGAAGTCGATCCCCGACCTATAAAGGGCATTTAAGCCGTTTTTGGATGTAAAACCAAGGGAAGATGTGAGCCATAATCACAACTGCAATTTGAGTCTTAGTTTGTAAAAACTTGTGTTTTTTGCTTTTATTATTATGCTTTGTTATTTCTTATATATGTTTAAGTGTGTTTCAGGTTTGTCAGTGTTCGTTACTTCAAGTGATGTCTTTTATACTTTATCTTTCTACTTTAGGATATTGAGGACAATGTCTCGTTTTGGTTAGGGGGAGAAGGTAGTAGTTGACAACAAAAATTAACTAATTGTGTTTTTTATTTCATAAAGCATGTGTAAAATTATTGTTACTAGGATGATAGAGTAAAGGAGCTCTTTTGTTAAAGTAACTCTTGAGATGCATCTTAGTAACCATTTTTAACAAGGTTTGTTATAATACTTCTTGAAATACTCAGGTTTACAAATTCTCTCATTGTTATTACTTAATTCTGCTCATATACTCATTTAACATGTATTCTTAAATCTTAATTTTCACACACACACTTTAACATATAATTGTGGGTTGCACATTGGATTATTACATTATTTATGTTCTTTTGTTAAAGGTAACAACTAAGGAAAATGGATAGTATATAATTTGAAAAAAAAAAGAAAAAAAAAAGAAAAAAATGATGATAATAAAAATGTAGATAAGTTTGGTTTCATAACCTCCCTAACCTAAGCAATTAAGTCCAAAGGTGTGTTTTAACACCTAATACCTTAAAGTCAACTGACTTAGGAGCTATTGGCCCAACGCTTGTTATATGGGTTGAGGAGAAAGGCTTAAGGAAATCAAACATTGCACTATCTACATATCAGTATCGGCAAATTGAGTTATTAAGCTCGTAAGGGTGTCTCAACACTTAATGCCCTAAGACAAATTGGTTTGGGATGCCTGACAATATTTACAAGTATTAGCATTAATCAAATAAGATAACTAATGTAATCATGTTAACAATTTATAATCTGATTGGAACCTCCGTTGTGTGTAGTTTCCAATTGAATAATAAGAGTTTATACTATACTTGTTTGACATACCATTAGTGGATCCTCTAACCTTGACATTTGTTATTATTATTGTTTAAACCTTATGTTAATTTCTCATCTCAAAGTTCTCATCAACTTCTTCTTCTTCTTCTTCTTCTTCTTTATTATTATTATTATTAGTACTATTGTTGTTGTTGTTGTTACTATTGTTGTTGTTCATAGCTTGTATAATTATTATTTATTATTTCGACACTCCTGCACTTGGGAGAAGACATCAATCTTTTGGTCGTGTCACTTAGCCTCTGTTTGGTATTGCATTCCAAACAAGGGTTAGGCAAATTTTGATTTTTTTTGCTTAAAATTAATTTTTTTTATATATTTTTAGATTGTTTTGATATATTGGTATCAAAAATAATTTTTAAAAAATAACGATAAAAAAATTATTTGATACATTACCAAGCGAAAAACACTTTAAAAAACAGTCGCTACCAAACTTTCAAACACCCCTAACCTCTAACATCATAATACTAAAGTAAAGTAAGCTATTAATGATTATTTTCTTCAAGAAGTGGACTTATGCTACACCATGAGAGAAGATTTTTATTTATTTTTGCATAAAAACAATGTTCAAGTGCTATAAACATGTTTTAAAAAATAAAAAAATATGACTCAGGTCATAGACTCAAGTTGGTCAAATAAGTTGGTTTTATTGCAATTAGATGATAAAAATAGGCAACAACAACAAATACACCAAATAAAAAAAATGGTCATGATAACTGACACGACTAAAAGATTGATGTCTTCTCCCAAGTGCAGGAGTGTCGAAGTAATAAATAACCCGGCAAGAGCGGGGTCGAACCACAGGGAGGTTAATTGTACAAATTATAAACAACAATAATAGAAATAACAATAATAACTATAATAATAATAATAATAGTAGTAGTAGTAGTAATATTAGTAGTACTAATAATAATAATAGTAATAGTAATAATAATAATAATAATAATAATAATAATAAAGAAAGAGAAGAAGAAGAAGATGATGATGATGAGAACTTGGAGATGGAAAATTAATTTAAGGATTAAACAATAATAATAACAAATGTCAAGGTTAGAGGTTCCACTAATGGTATATCAAACAAGTATAGTATAAACTCTTATTATTGAATTGGAAACCACACACAAAGGAGGTTCCAATCAGATTATATATTGTTAACATGATTACATTAGTCATCTTATTCAATTAATGCTAATACTTGTAAATCTCGTCAAGCATTCATGATTATAACTTATGTTAACAACAAATCAAGTTCCTTTCATAGCTCAGGTGTCGGTTATACCATACAGTATGAGCTATGAGAGTGCCAATCATTTGTTGTACCAAGTGTTATACAACATAAATCAAGATTAATCATTTAACAAGCAAAGTATTAAAGAGTGAACAAGATAACAAATATAAAATATGTTAGTATCAAACATTAAAGTCCATATTAAGTTTACATTATACTTATTCTTACACCATTAGTGTAACCTTTTCACCTTGACATAATTAACTTAGCTAGACATAATGAAAGAAAGCAAAATAGATAAACAAAATAAGAACATAAAAGTTAACTAAGTAAAGGAAAGGAAATGAAAGGCATAAACTTAATATTAATGAAAACAAAGCATAAAAAATACAAAGAGAGAAAGGAAGAGCATGATCTTGATCTGGAAACCAAGATGCCTAAATGCATGGCAAATGCCTCCTTTTATAGGCCAAAATTGGGAACTATTGATTTGATGACTAATTGATAAGTGGGTGACCAACTTTTGACTTGGTGACAATCCTTATCTTCTCTTGTCTGCCCAAAACGTCATTGATAACGTCAAAACTGGAGCCAGGTGCAAACATGAAAGTTGTAGGCAATTGTCTCATCTTTCTTGTGTAAAAACTTCAGCTCATTTGGACTTCTAGAACTCCAGATATGGCCAAAATACCGAACAGTGCTTGGGCTGGAAGACAGATTCGGGCTTCTTTGTTGTTGCTACAATTTGGACTTGATAATGGCCTTTTTAGATCTTGGGCTCCATATGAAAGTTGTAGGCCTATGTCTTACCTTTCCATCCATATAAATTGGACCTAAATCTGAGATCTGTAGCTCCAGATATGGCCCAATTACCGAATAGTGTTCCGGTTTGGATTGCACCGACATCTCTTCTCTAAGTTTGACCATCTCTTTATCCTTGCAATTTAAGTTCTTCAAGTCATCAATCAATCCTTTCATTTATGTGATAGACCTGCATTAAAAATAGACATTTACCACAAATTATAGGTATCTTATCTTATTAGATACATTATTATAAAACATATTTTAGTTAAGGAGTTATTGATACTTCAAGTGCAAAATGATGATATAAAACCATGATAAAAATCGCACTTTTAAGTACTAATCACACCCCCAACCAGCTTATTACTAGTCCCTAGTAATCAAAGCGTAAAATAGAAAAACAATTTGTATATTCCACAAAGCAAGGTATTCATCATTTAACTTCCATTAGTCTATCCAGATAAACAAACTCTCATTAAATTTATATATCTGCTCAATACCACTTAACAAGATATTAATAAACCTTTCTTTTGTGCTCAATGTATCAACACATAATTATAGGGCTTTTCTTGGAAGAAAACAAAAATTTTTTTTTTTAATGTTTAAGGTTAACTTCCTTGGGATGGGATTATTATTTTTGTCTTTTTTTTTTTTTACTTCTTTTTTTTTTTTTAAATGTATATACATATAATTTAAAAACATCATGCATCTTTAACCCATGTAACGAGCTTTCAGCTAATGACTCCCAGACCAGTTGGTCTTAGGGCATTAGGTGTTAAGACACCCCTACGAGCTTAGTAACTCGGGTCGCAGATACTGATATGTAGATAGTGCAATGTTTGATTCCCTTAAGCTTTTCTCCTCAACCCATGTAACAAGCGTTGGGCCAATAGCTCCCAAGTCAGTTGACTTTAGGGTATTAGGTGTTAAAACACCCCTTCGGACTTAATTGCTTAGGTTAGGGAGGCTACGAAACCAAACTTATCTACATTTTTATTATCATCATTTTTTCTTTTTCTTTTTCTTTTTTTTTCACGTTTTTCTTTTTTCTCTTTTTAATTATATACAATCCCTTTCCCTTAGTTGTTACCTTTAACAAAAGAACATAAATAATGTAATAATCCAATATGCAACCCACAATCAAATGTTAAAGTGTGTGTGTGTAAATTAAGGTTTAAAAATACATGTTAAATAAGTATATGAGCAGAATTAAGTGGTAACAATACGAGAGTTTGTAAACCTGAATATTTCAGGAAGTATTATAATAGACCTTGTTAAGAATGGTTACTAAGATGCGTCTCAAGAGTCACTTTAACAAAAGAGCTCCTTTACTCTGCCATCCTAATAACAACAATTATGCACATGCTTTATGAAATGAAAAACAATTTTTTTGTTTTTTTTTTTTATCAACTACTATCTCCCCCCAACCAAAATGAGACATTGTCCTCAATGTTCTAAGGTAGAAAGATAGAGTATAAAAGATATCACCTGAAATAACGAATACTGACAAAACCTGAAACACACTGAAACAAAAATAAGAAATAACAAAACATAATAATAAAACCAAAAGACACAAAAATTCACAAATGAAGGCTCAAATCCAATCTAAGCTTTTTACGGCTTCCCGTAGATGACCAATTTATGCGACTCATGGAAGGATCAATCACAGGAATGAAAGATTGTAGTTGGTCAATCAACTGTTCAGTAGTAGCAGCAGAGATCTATGAAAAGAACTTGATTTGTTGTTAACATAAGTTATAATCATAAATGCTTGATGATATTTGCAAGTATTAGTATTAATCGAATAAGATAACTAATGTAATCATATTAACAATCTATAATCTGATTGAAACCTCCTTTATGTGTGGTTTTCAATTGAATAATAAGAGTTTATGCTATACTTATTTGACATACCATTAGTGAATCCTTTAACCTTGTTATTTATTGTTATCATTGTTTAATCCCTATGTTAATATTTCATCTCAAAATTTGCATTATCATCTTCTTCTTCTTTTTCTTTTCCTTTTTTTATTATTATTATTATTATTATTGATACTACTACTACTACTACTACTACTACTATTATTAGTATTATTATTATTATTATTATTATTATTGATACTACTACTACTACTACTACTACTACTATTACTAGTATTATTATTATTATTATTATTGTTATCGTTATTGTTATTGTTATTGTTATTGTTATTGTTATTATTATTGTTATTGTTATCGTTGTTGTTATTATTGTTATCTGTAATTTATACAATTAACCTCCCTATGGTTCGACCTTGGTTTTGCCGGGTTATTTATTACTTCGACACTCCTGCACTTGGGAGAAGACATCAATTTTTTAGTCGTGTCAAGTGTACAATTAACCTCCCTGTGGTTCGACCCCGGTCTTGCCGGGTTATTTATTACTTCGACACTCCTGCACTTGGGAGAAGACATCAATCTTTTGGTCGTGTCAAGTTTTTGGTGCCGTTGCGGGGAGGTAAGTTCTTGTATAAATTATAATATTTATTTTATTCTCTTTTCTTGTATATAATTTTGTTTCTTTTCTCTTATTTCTTTTTTTTTTTTATTTTCTTCTTCCTTTTATTCTATTCCTACACGTGCTTGAGAGTGTGGTCACGTACATCAAGTGGTAGACTTTGTAGGGTATCCTTATCATTTTCAGAAAATATGGCTGAAGAAGATAATCAATCACTTCATAATGAAAATAACCGTGCTAGAACTCTTAGAGACCACATGAATCCCACAAGAATAAGTGCACCATCATGCCATAATGAGAATAATGAGAATAACCGTGCTAGAACACTTAGAGACCACATGAATCCCACAAGAACAAGTGCACCATCATGCATAGTTTTTCCTCCCGATGCATCTTATTTTAATTTTAAACTAGGTATTATTCAACTTTTACCTTCTTTTCATGACTTAGATTTAGAGAATCCATACTTGCATTTAAGGGAATTTGAGGAGGTCTACAACAAATATAATGATTCAAATTGTAGCATGAACACTATCAGATTAGCTAAAACATGGCTATAAAATTTGAAACCAGGATCCATTCGTACTTGAGATGAAATGCAATAGTAGTTTTTAAAGAAGCTTTTCTCATCTCACAAAACAAACTCTTTCAAAAGATAAATCACCACTTTCACTCAAAAACCAGGAGAAACATTTTACCAATGTTGGGATAGGTATCGAGACTTGCTTAGTACTTGCCCTCATCATGGTTTTGAAACATGGAGATTGCTTTCACATTTCTATGAAGGGTTAACACCTAAAGATAGGCAAATGGTTGAATTGATGTGCAATGTTAACACCTAGAGATAGGCAAATAGTTGAATTGATGTGCAATGGAACTTTTGAAGATAAAGACCTTGATGAAGCAATGGAGTACTTAGATTTGTTAGCTGAAAATGCTCAAAATTAGGATACCGCGGGTACCTTTGCTGGATGTTATTAAACAAGTTTTTTCTTATGCTAAATTTTTGAAAGATCTATGCACTATGAAGAGGATCTATGCACTATGAAGAGGAAATTGAATGTGAAAAAAAAGTTTTTTTAGCCGAACAAGTAAGTGTCATTCTTCAGAACAATAATGCTTTGAAATATACAGACCGTAGTTGTCCTACAATTTCTTGCTTTATTGGAGAACATAAAATTGAAAGAGCCTTACTTGATCTTGGAGCTAATGTGAATTTACTTTCATATTTAGTTTTTCAGAGTCTCAATCTAAGTGAGTTAAAACCAACTTCTATAACTCTTTTACTTGTCGATAGATCTGTAAAAGTGCCTAGAGGAATAGTTGAAGACGTGTTAGTGCAAGTCAATAAATTCATTTATCCTGTGGATTTTGTTATCTTGGACACACAACCTGTTGAAACATGTAATTCATTTCCTGTTATTTTAGGACGTCCGTTTCTTGCAACTTCTAACGCATTGATTAATTGTAGGAATGGACTGATGAAGCTATCATTTGGAAACATGACATTGAAGATAAATATTTTCAACTTTTGCAAGCAACCTGGAGATAATGATTTACAAGAAGTAGATCATACTGACAAATTAGTTTATGATCAACTTGAATCTACTTTAAGTAAAAATGAGTTGGATGAATCTAAAGATTTGCAAATGATTTATTCTGAGGAAGAAATCACGGATGAAAAAAGCACAAAAAATATTGATGCAAATCTTTTGTCAACAGTGACAACAAATTCGACATCTGACATCACACCAATCGATGATTACTTTCCTAACGAATCCTTACTTTCACTTAGTCTAATGCCTTGGTATGATAAAAATATCAATTTTCTTGCTTTAGGAGATTTGCCAACTGATTGGAGTACCCAAGACAAAGAAAAGTTTTTGAACGAAGTGAAGAACTTTTATTGGGATAACCCTAACTTATTCAAATATTATTATGATCAAATATTTCAAAGATTCATTCCCGATAATGAGGTAAGTGGTGTCATTAAACTTTGTCATTCTGAAGCATGTGGAAGTTATTTCTCGTCAAAAAAGACAGTTATAAAAATCTTTCAAAATGGATTTTATTGACCCACCATGTTTAAGGACACACATGCATTCTGCAAAACTTGTGAAAATTATCAAAAAATTGACACTGGTCAAAAAGTTTTATTTTATAATTCTCAACTTTATGTATTCCCTAGAGAGTTAAGATCAAGATGGAGCAATCCTTATGGGGCCTGTGATATTGAGAATTCAATGAATGACAATGTTTTTAAGGAAAATGGACATCGTTTGAAAGCTTACTTTGATAATTTTCCTAATGAAAATGAATCAACTGGTTTGAATGATCTTGTAGATAAAGGTTGATTATTTTGTTTTTCTTACATTGTTTTTGTGTTTCTTTTTGAGTGATTTTTGCTAGTTTCTCTCACCCCGGTCAAATGGCGGATAACGGTACTTCGTGAATTAAGTCGGATAATTTTCAGTTTCCCATAATAATTGATATCTGTGTATATATTTGTGTAATTTTTTAAATCTCTCTTCCAATTCTCATTTGAAAATGGACACTAATCTTGAAAAATTGAAAAAGTATTTTCCCGCTCTGCCTCATAATGCCATTACAAAAATTTACCGTGCTAGATGTGCAAGATTGAGGTTGTTAATGAATCATGGAATTCCTGAAGATATTCGCTGGTTGATTAAAGTAAAGGTCCAATTATCAGGTGAGTCCTCGAATTCCTTCATTTCATACATGCTTGGAATAGGTAAAAGCACTTTTGCAAAGAAACGTCATGCAAAATGAATGAAAGTCTATTATTGATGTGGCAGATGGACTTATAATGCACAATGTCATTCTTTAGGAATGGTATCTATAAACCATGAAGATAAAATACAATTCATTAAGGATGGCCTGAGTAAGGAGTCTTTAGATAATCTTCTATTAACTCTTGAGACGCATCCTAGTGGAGATGTGCATCGTGCAATTCATGATTTATGGCCTCATTTTCATAAAGAACATGATCGACTTAGTCTTGGGAATCTGACTAAAAAAACTTTGTTTGCCAGTTTTTAAGAAAACTGGATGGGAAGCCTATCCCCGACCCATAGAGGGCGTTTAAGCCGTTCTTGAACGTAAAACCAAGGGAAGATGTGAGTCACAATCACAACTACCTGTACATACACATGCTGTTTTAAAAAATAAATAAATAAATAAATAAAGAGAGAGAGAGTGTGTGAGACTTCAGCTGGCCTACACATAGATGGTATGATTGCCCTTTTAATTTCTCATCTATAAAATCCTCTCTTCCTTCCCTTCATTTCCACTCAACCCATACATTCATCAAATATAGAAGTGTGTAGAAATGACAAGTTCCTCAAGTCATCAAATAAAAAGTATTTGTGTTTTCGATGGATCTAGTCCTAGGAAAGAAAAAGAGTTTTTAGAATCAGCAAATCATCTTGGTCAGGTGCTAGCTGAGAGAAAGATTCATTTAGTGTATGGGAGAGGCAGTCTTGGGGTAATGGGGGGGGGGTCAGTAGTTAATGGGAGGTGTGTCAGTAGCTGCATTTTTAGGAGATAGTCATGTTTTGAGAGTCGTCCCTGAAGCTTTAGCCCAAGGGGACATCATTGGAAAAACAATTGGAGAGGAACTTCAGGTCTTCACAATGTCGGCTCGAATGAATGCAATGTTTAACCATGTTGATGCCTTCATTGCTTTACTAGGTGGTCTAAGCACAATCTTTCATTCCTGTGAGTGATCCCTCCATGAGTCGTATAAATTGATCATTTAAGGAAAGCCGTAAAAATCTTAGATTATATTTGAGTCTTCATTTGTAATTTTTTCTTTGTCTTTTTATTTTATTATTGTGTTTTGTTATTTTTTATTTTTATTTCAGTGTGTTTCAGGTTTGTCAGTGTTCGTTATTTCAAGTGATATCTTCTATACTCTATTTTTCTACCTTAGAACATTGAAGACAATGTCTCGTTTTGGTTGGGGGGAGAGGGTAGTAGCTAAATAAAATTAATTAATTGATTTTTCTATTTCATAAAACATATGCAAAATTGTTGTTACTATGATGGCAGAGTAAATGAGATCTTTTTATGACTCTTGATACGCATCTTAGTAACTATTCTTAATAAGGTCTATCATAATATTTCTTGAAATATTTAGGTTTACAAACTCTCGCATTACTATGACTTAATTCTGCTCATATACTCATTTAACATGTATTCTTAAACCTTAATTTACACATACACACTTTAACATATGATTGTGGGTTGCACAATGGATTATTACATTATTTATGTTTTTTTTTAAGGTAACAACTAAGGAAAATGGATAATATATAATTTAAAAAAACAAAAAAAAAGAGCAAAAAAAAAAAGAGAAAAAAAAAATAATGATAATAAAAATGTAGATAAGTTTGGTTTCATAGTCTTCCTAGCCTAAGCAATTAAGCCCGAAGGGGTGTTTTAATACTTAATACCCTAAAGTCAACTGACTTGGAAGCTATTGGCTCAACGCTTGTTACATGGGTTGAGGAGAAAAGCTTAAGGGAATCAAACATTGCACTATCTATATATCAATATCTGCGAGCCGAGTTACTAAGTTTGTAGGGGTGTCTCAACACCTAATCCCCTAAGACCAAGTGGTCTAGGAGTCATCAGCCGAAAGCTCGTTACATGGGTTAAAGATGCAAGGTGTTTTAAGTTATATGTATATATATTTAAAAAAATAAAGAAAAAAAGAAAAAAATAATAATCCTAACTTAAGGAAGTTAACCTTAAACATTAGAATAACAATTTTGTTTTCTTCCAAGAAAAGCTCCATAACTATGTGTTGATATATTGAGCACAAAAGAAAGGTTTATTAATATCTTGTTAAGAGGTATTGAACAGATATATAAATTTAATGAGAGTTTGTTTATCTGGATAGATTAATGGAAGTTGAATGATGAATACCTTGCTTTGTGGAATTTGCAATTTTTTTTCTCTATTTTAACGTTTTGATTACTAGATACTAGTAATAACTGGTTGGGGGGGTGTGTGATTAGTACTTAAAAGTTTATTTTTTTATCAAGGTTTTCTATCATCATTGTGCACTTGAAATATCAATAACTCCTTAACTAAAGCATGTTTTATAATAATATATCTAATAATATAAGATACCTTTAATTTGTGGTAAATGTTCATTTTAAATGCAGGCTTCTCACATAAATGAAAGGATTGATTAATCAATTTAAGAACTAAAATTGAAAGGATAAAGAGATGACCAAACTTGGAAAAGAGATGGCGGTGCAATCCAAACCGGAATACTATTCGGTAATTAGGTCATATCTGGAGCTGTAGATCTTAGATTTAGGTCTACTTTTTATGAATGGAAAGGTAAGACATAGGCATACAACTTTCTTATGGAGCCCAAGACTTTAAAAGTCCATTTTCAAGTCCAAATGATCTAAATTTTTTACACAAGAAAGCCGAGACAATTGCCTACAACTTTCATGTTTTCAAGGTTACACTAATGGTGTAAGAATAAGTATAGTGTAAACTTAATATGGACTTTAATGTTTGATACTACCATGTTTTGTATTTGTTATCTTGTTCACTCTTTAATACTTTGCTTGTTAAATGACTAATCTTGATTTATGTTGTATAACACTTGATACAACAAATGCTTGACACTTTCATAGCCTATATTGTATGGTATAACTGATACTTGAGCTATGAAAGGAACTTGATTTGTTGTTAACATAAATTATAATCATGAATGTTTAACGAGATTTACAAGTATTAACATTAATCGAATAAGATGACTAATGTAATTATACTTGTTTGACGTACCATTAGTGAAACCTCTAACCTTGACATTTGTTATTATCATTGTTTAATTTTTACATTAATATTCCATCTTAAAGTTCTCATTTTCTTCTTCTTCTTTTTCTTTATTATTATTATTATTATTATTATTATTATAATTGTTATTGTTATTGTTATTATTGTTATTGTTATTGTTGTTATTATTATTATTGTTGTATTATTGTTATTTATAATTTGTACAATTAACCTCCCTGTGGTTCGACCTTGGTCTTGTCGGGTTATTTATTACTTCGACAGTCCTGCACTTGGGAGAAGACATTAATCTTTTAGTCGTGTCATTTCACATACCATAAATGGATCCTCTATCCTTGACATTTGTTATTATCATTGTTTATTCCTTACATTAATATTCCATCTCAAAGTTATCATCTTCTTTTTTTTCTTCTCCTTTTTTTTCTTTATTATTATTGTTATTACTATTATTATTGTTGTTGTTGTTGTTGTTGTTATTATTGTTATTTGTACAATTAACCTCCTTATGGTTCGACCTCGGTCTTGCCGGATTATTTATTACTTCGAAACTCCTACACTTGGGAGAAGACATCAATCTTTTAGTCGTGTCAAGTTTTTGGCGTCGTTGCTAGGGAGGTAAGTTCTTGTATAAATTATAGTATTTATTTTATTTTCACTTTTTACTTTTCTTGTATATAACTTTGTTTCTTGTCTTTTCTTTCTTCTTCTTTTGTTTTCTTTTTTCATTTATTTTATTCCTACACGTGCACGAGAGTGTGGTCATGTACATCAAGTGGTAGACTTTATAGGGTATCCTCATCATTTTCAGAAAATATGGCCGAAGAAGATAATCAATCACTTCATAATGAGAATAATCATGTAGAACACTTAGAAACCACATGAATCTCACAAGAATAAGTAAACCATCATGCATAGTTTTTCCTCTTGATGCATCTCATTTTAATTTTAAGTCGGGCATTATTCAACTTTTACCATTTTTTCATGGCTTAGAATTTGAAAATCCATACTTACATTTAAGGGAATTTCAGGAGGTTTGTAACACATATAATGATTCAAATTGTAGCATGAACACCATCAGATTAAAGTTTTTTTCTTTTTCATTAAAAGATAAAGCTAAAACATGGTTATAAAATTTGAGAGTAGGATCCATTCGTGCTTGGGATGAAATGCAACAGTAGTTTTTAAAGAAGTTTTTCCTATCTCACAAAACAAACTCTTTCAAAAGACAAATCACCACTTTCACTTAAAAACCAGGAGAAACATTTTACCAATGTTGGGATAGGTATCGAGACTTGCTTAATACTTGCTCTTATTATGGTTTTGAAACATGGAGATTGGTTTCACATTTTTATAAAAGGTTAACACTTAGAGATAGATAAATGGTTGAATTGATATGCAATGGAACCTTTAAAGATAAAGACCCTGATGAAGCAATGGAGTACTTAAACTTGTTACCTGGAAATGCTCAAAATTAAGACACCGTGGGTACTTATGAGGCACTGAGTAAAACTCAACCTCATATATCTAGTAGAGGTATGTACAACCTTAGGGAAGATCATGACCTCCAAGCCAAGTTTGCATCTTTAGCTAGAAAAGTCGAGGCACTAGAATTGAAAAAGAGTGGCAAATTAAAATCTATTGAAAACATTGTGTGTCAAATATGTGAAACAAATGAACATTCAATCAATAATTGTCCAACGTTGCCTTCTTTTAAGGAATGTCTTCATGAACAAGCCCATGCTTTAAACAGTTTCCAAAGGGTCAACCATAACCCATACTCGCAAACATACAACCCTGGTTGGAGAAGTTACCAAAATTTTAGTTGGAAGAGTGATAATAACAATGTACAAACTTCACAACCACCATTTCAAGTACACCATAATTTTTAAAATTCTCATGGATATGCACCTCCTTATGCTCCACCTCCTAAAAGAAATCTTGAGGAAACATTACATGCATTCATTGAAAAGCAAGAGACAATCAATACTCAACTTGCTCAGAACATGACAGATTTTAAAGATACTCTTGCAAAATTAACATCTGCTCTCAGTTTCCAAGAGAAAGGTAAGTTTCCATCTCAAGCACAACAAAATCCCAATGGGCAATACAATGCAAATGCAAGTAGTTCTGGAAGCCAACACATGAATCAAGTCAAATCAGTCACTACTCTTCGCAGTGGTAAGGTTATTAAAAAACCCACTCTTGAACCTTGTGAAAAAGATTATGAGTCAATCTCTGAGGGTAAGGAAGGGGTTAAATCTAAAAATTACAAAGAAACAACTGATTCCCTACCAGTACTTTCATTTCCTCATGCCATGACCAAACAAAGGAAAGTCAATCACAACTCTGAAATCTTTAAAACTTTCAAACAGGTAAGAATCAATATACCTTTGCTAGATGCTATTAAACAGGTTCCTTCTTATGCTAAATTTTTGTAAGATCTATACACTGTGAAGAGGAAACTGAATGTGAAAGAGAAAGCCTTTTTAGCCAAACAAGTAAGTGCCATTCTTCATAACAATAATGCTTTAAAATGTAAAGACCCTGGTTGTCCTACAATTTCTTGCTTTATTGGAGAACATAAAATTGAAAGAGCCTTATTTGATCTTGGAGCTAGTGTGAATTTACTTCCATATTCAGTTTTTCCAAGTCTCAGTCTAGGTGAGATAAAACCAACTTCTATAACTCTTTTACTTGCCGATAGATCTGTAAAAATGCCTAAAGGAATAGTTGAAGATGTGTTAGTGCAAGTCGATAAATACATTTATCCTGTGGATTTTGTTATCTTAGACACATAACCTGTTGAATCATGTAATTCATTTCCTGTTATTTTAGGACGTCCATTTCTTGTAACTTCTAACGCATTGATTAATTGTAGGAATGGACTGATGAAGCTATCATTTGGAAACATGACATTAGAGATGAATATTTTCAACATTTACAAGCAACCTGGAGATGATAATGATTTACAAGAAGTAGATCATATTGACGAATTAATTTATAATCAACTTGAATATACTTTAAGTAAAAATGAGTAGATGAATCTGAAGATTTACAAATGATTTATTCTGAGAAAGAAATCACAGATGAAAAAAGCACCAAAAATGTTGATGTGAATATTTTGTCAACAGTGACAACAAATTCGACATCTGATATCACACCAATCGATGATTACTTTTCTAAAGAATCCTTACTTTCTCTTAGTCCAATGCCTTAGTATGATAAAAATATCAATTTTCTTGCTTTAGAAAATTTGCCAGCTAATTGGAGTACCTAAGACAAAAAAAAGTTTTAGAACGAAGGGACGAACTTTTATTGGGATGACCCTAACTTATTCAAATATTATCCTGATCAAATATTTCAAAGATTCATTTTCGACAATGAGGTAAGTAGTGTCATTAAATTTTGTCATTCTGAGGCATGTGGGTGTCATTTCTCATCAAGTAAGACAATTGTAAAAATATTTCAAAATGGATTTTAGTGGCCCACCATGTTTAAGGACACATGCATTCTGCAAAACTTGTGAAAATGATCAAAAAGTTGATACTGATCAAAAAGTTTTGTTTTATAATTCTCAACTCTATTTATTCCCTAGAGAGCTAAGATCAAGATAGGGCAATCCATTTATTAAGAAACATGTGTATCCTTATGGGACCTTTGATATTGAGAATTCAATAAATGACAATGTTTTTAAGGAAAATGGACATCATTTGAAAGCTTACTTTGATAATTTTTCTAGTGAAAATAAATCAATAAATAAAGAGAGAGAGAGTGTGTGAGACTCCGGCTGGCCTACATATAGGTGGTATGATACCTTTTCAATTTCTCATCTATAAAATCCCCTTTTCCTTCCTTTCATTTTTACTCAACCCATACATTCAATAAAAATGGAAGTGTAGAAATGGCAAGTTCCTCACTTATGAAATATTTGTGTTTTCGGTGCATCTAGTCTTGGTAAAGAAAAGGAGTTTTTAGAATTAGCAAATCATCTTGGCCAGGTGCTAGCTGAGAGAAAGATTCATTTAGTGTGTGGAGGAGGCAGCTTAGGGTTAATGAGAGGTGTGTCAATAGTTGCTTTTTTAGGAGGTACTCATGTTTTGGGGGTCGTCCCCGAAGTTTTAACACAAGGGGACATTATTGGAAAAACAATTGGTAAGGAACTTCAGGTCTCCACAATGTCTGCTCGAATGAATGCAATGTTTAACCATGCTGATGCCTTCATTGCTTTATAACACGACTAAAAAATTGATGTCTTCTCCCAAGTGCAGGAGTGTCGAAGTAATAAATATCCCAGCAAGACCGGGGTCGAACCACGGGGAGGTTAATTGTACAAATTATAAATAACAATAATACAACAACAACAACAACAACAATAATAATAATACTAGTAGTAGTATTAGTAATACTAATAATAATAGTAATAATAATAATAAACAAAAAGAAGGAGAAGAAGATGAAAACTTTGAGATGGAATATTAATGTAACAATTAAACAATGATAATAACAAATGTCAAGGTTAGAGGATCCACTAAT
The DNA here is from genome assembly GCF_000495115.2 of Populus euphratica. NCBI lineage: Eukaryota > Viridiplantae > Streptophyta > Magnoliopsida > Malpighiales > Salicaceae > Populus > Populus euphratica. Next base: position 1,181,850 of record NW_011499905.1, on the reverse strand, counting down.
GGTATGTCAAACAAGTATAGTATAAACTCTTATTATTCAATTGGAAACCTCTTATTATTCAATTGGAAACTTATTATTGAATTGGAAACCACACATAAAGGAGGTTCTAATCAGATTATAGATTGTTAACATGATTACATTAGTCATCTTATTCTATTAATGCTAATATTTGTAAATCTCGTCAAACATTCATGATTATAACTTATGTTAACAACAAATCAAGTTCCTTTCATAGCTCAGGTGTCGGTTATACCATACAGTATGGCCTATGAAAGTGCCAAGCATTTGTTGTACCAAGTGTTATACAACATAAATCAAGATTAGTCATTTAACAAGCAAAGTATTAAAGAGTGAACAAGATAACAAATACAAAACATGTTAGTATCAAACATTAAAGTCCATATTAAGTTTACACAATACTTATTCTTACACCATTAGTGTAATCTTTTCACCTTGACATAATGAAAGAAAGAAAAATAAATAAACAAAATAAGAACATAAATAAGATAAAAGTTAACTAAGTAAATGAAAGGAAATGAAAGGCATAAACTTCATATTAATGAAAGCAAAGCATAAACATTACAAAAAATACAAAGAGAGAAAGCAAAGCATGATCTTGATCTGGAAACCAAGATGCCTAAATGCATGACAAATACCTTCTTTTATAGGTCAAAATTGGGAACTATTGATTTGATAACTAATTGATGAGTGGGTGACCAACTCTTGACTTGGTGACAATCCTCATCTTCTCTTGTCTGCCCAAAACATCATTGATAACGTCAAAATTGGAGCCACTTGAAAACATGAAAGTTGTAGAAAATTATCTCAAATTTCTTGTGTAAAAAATTCAGCTCATTTGGACTTCTAGAACTCTAGATATGGGCCAAATATTGAACAATGCTTGGGCTGGAAGACAGATTTGGGCTTCTTTGTTGTTGCTACAATTTGGACTTGAAAATGACCTTTTTAGATCTTGGACTCATATGAAAGTTGTAGACCTATGTCTTACCTTTCCATCCATATAAAGTGTTCCAATTATCAAACAGATACTCTCATTAAATTTATATACCTACTCAATACCTCTTAAAAAGATATTCATAAACCTTTCTTTTGTGCTTAATGTATCAACACATAATTATGGGGCTTTTCTTGGAAGAAAACAAATTTTTTATTCTAATGTTTAAGGTTAACTTCCTTGGGTTGGGATTATTATTTTTGTCTTTTTTTTTAATAAATATACATATAATTTAAAACATCATGCATCTTTAACCCATGTAACGAGCTTTCAGCTAATGAGTCCCAGACCAGTTGGTAACTCATTAATGGTGTAAGAATGAGTATAGTGTAAACACTAATGGTGTAAGAATGAGTATAGTGTAAACTTAATATTGACTTTAATGTTTGATACTAACATGTTTTGTATTTGTTATCTTGTTCACTCTTTAATACTTTGCTTGTTAAATGACTAATCTTGATTTATGTTGTATCTTGTTAAATGACTAATCTGCTTGTTAAATGATTAATCTTGATTTGTGTTGTATACCACTTGGTACAATAAATGCTTGGCACTTTCATAGCCCATACTGTATGGTATAACCGACACTTGAGCTATGAAAGGAACTTGATTTGTTGTTAACATAAGTTATAATCATGAATGCTTGACGAGATTTACAAGTATTAGCATTAATCGAATAAGATGACTAATGTAATCATGTTAACAATCTATAATCAGATTGGAACCTCCTTTGTGTGTGGTTTCTAATTAAATAATAAGAGTTTATACTATACTTGTTTGACATGTCATTAGTGGAACCTCTAACCTTGATATTTGTTATTATCATTGTTTAATCCTTACATTAATATTCCATCTCAAAGTTATCATCTTCTTCATTTTCTTCTCCTTTTTTTTCTTTATTATTATTATTATTATTATTGTTATTATTATTATTATTATTATTATTATTATTATTATTATATTATTATTGTCATTGTTATTATTATTATTATTATTATTGGTGTTATTATTATTGTTGGTGTTATTATTATTGTTGTTGTATTTTTGTTATTTGTACAATTAACCTCCTTGTGGTTCGACCTCGGTCTTGCCGGGTTATTTATTACTTCAACACTCCTACACTTGGGAGAAGACATCAATCTTTTAGTCGTGTCAAGTTTTTGGCGCCGTTGCCGGGGAGGTAAGTTCTTGTACAAATTATAGTATTTATTTTATTTTCTCTTTTCACTTTTCTTGTATATAACTTTGTTTCTTGTCTCTTCTTTCTTCTCCATTTGTTTTGCTTTTCATTTATTTTATTCCTACACGTGCATGAGAGTGTGGTCATGTACATTTAGTGGTAGACTTTATAGGGTATCCTCATCATTTTCATAAAACATGGCGGAAGAAGATAATTAATCACTTTATAATGAGAATAATGAGAATAACCATATTAGAATACTTAGAGACCACATGAATCTCACAAGAACAAGTGCACCATCATGCATAGTTTTTCCTCCTAATGCATCATTTTAATTTTAAGCCGGACATTATTCAACTTTTACCTTTTTTTCATGGCTTAGAATTGTAAAATCCATACTTGCATTTAAGGGAATTTGAGGAGGTTTGTAACACATATAATTATTCAAATTATAGCATGAACACCATCAGATTAAAGCTTTTTCCTTTTTCATTAAAAGATAAAGCTAAAACATGGCTACAAAATTTCAGAGCAGGATCCATTCATGCTTGGGATGAAATGCAACAGTAGTTTTTAAAGAAGTTTTTCCCATCTCACAGAACAAACTCTTTCAAAAGACAAATCACCACTTTCACTCAAAAATCAAAAGAAACATTTTACCAATGTTGGGATAGGTATCGAGACTTGCTTAATACTTGCCTTCATCATGGTTTTGAAACATGGAGATTGGTTTCACATTTTTATGAAGGGTTAACACTTAGAGATAGACAAATGGTTGAATTGATATGCAATGAAACCTTTGAAGATAAAGACCTTGATGAAGCAACAGAGTACTTAAACTTGTTAGATGAAAATGCTCAAAATTGGGACATCGTGGGTACTTATGAGGCACTGAGTAAAACTCAACCTCATATATCTAGTGGAGGTATGTACAACCTTAGGGAAGATCATGACCTCCAAACCAAGTTTGCATCTTTAGCTAATAAAGTCGAGGCACTAGAATTGAAAAAGAATGGTCAATTAAAATCTGTTGAAAACATTGTGTATCAAATATGTGAAACAAATGAACACTCAACCAATAATTTTCCAACCTTGCCTTCTTTTAAGGAATGTCTTCATGAACAAGCTCATGCTTTAAACAGTTTACAAACGGCCAACCACAACCCATACTCGCAAACATACAACCCTGGTTGAAGACGTCACCCAAATTTTAGTTGGAAGAGTGATAATAACAATGTACAAACTTCACAACCACCATTTCAAGCACACCATAATTTTTAAAACTCTCATGCTTGGCTTGAAGGTCATGATCTTCCCTAAGGTTGTACATACCTCCACTAGATGTATGAGGTTGAGTTTTACTCGGTGCCTCATATGTACCCGCGGTGTCCTAATTTTGAGCATTTTCAGCTAACAAGTCTAAGTACTCCATTGCTTCATCAGGGTCTTTATCTTCAAAAGTTCCATTGCACATCAATTCAACCATTTGCCTATCTTTAGGTGTTAACCCTTCATAGAAATGTGAAACCAATCTCCATGTTTCAAAACCATGATGAGGGCAAGTACTAAGCAAGTCTCGATACCTATCCCAACATTTATAAAATGTTTCTCCTGGTTTTTGAGTGAAAGTGGTGATTTGTCTCTTGAAAGAGTTTGTTCTATGAGATGGGAAAAACTTTTTTAAAAACTGTTGTTGCATTTCATCCCAAGCACGAATGGATCCTGGTCTTAAATTTTGTAGCCATGTTTTAGCTTTATCTTTTAATGAAAAAGGAAAAAGCTTTAATTTGATGGTGTTCATGCTATAATTTAAGTTATTATATGTGTTGCACACCTCCTCAAATTCCCTTAAATGCAAGTATGGATTTTCCAATTCTAAACCATGGAAAGAAGGTAAAAGTTGAATAATACCTGGTTTAAAATTAAAATGAGATGCGTCAGGAGGAAAAACTATGCATGATGGTGCACTTGTTCTTGTGGGATTCATGTGGTCTCTAAGTGTTCTAGCACGGTTATTCTCATTATTTTCATTATGAAGTGATTGATTATCTTCTTCGACCATATTTTCGATTACATTAGTCATCTTATTCGATTAATGCTAATACTTGTAAATCTCGTCAAGCATTCATGATTATAACTTATGTTAACAACAAATCAAGTTCCTTTCATAGCTTAGGTGTCGGTTATACCATACATTATGGTCTATGAAAGTGCCAAGCATTTGTTGTACCAAGTGTTATACAACATAAATCAAGATTAGTCATTTAACAAGCAAAGTATTAAAGAGTGAACAAGATAACAAATATAAAACATGTTAGTATCAAACATTAAAGTCCATATTAAGTTTACATTATACTTATTCTTACACCATTAGTGTAACCTTTTCACCTTGACATGACTAACTTAGCTAGACATAATGAAAGAAAGCAGAATAGATAAACAAAATAAGAACATAAAAGTTAACTAAGTAAAGGAAAGGAAATGAAAGGCATAAACTTAATATTAATGAAAGCAAAGCATAAACATTACAAAAAATACAAAGAGAGAAAGGAAGAGCATGATCTTGATCTGGAAACCAAGATGCCTAAATGCATGGCAAATGCCTCCTTTTATAGGCCAAAATTGGGAACTATTGATTTGATGACTAATTGATAAGTGGGTGGCCAACTTTTGACTTGGTGACAATCCTTATCTTCTCTTGTCTGCCCAAAACGTCATTGATAACGTCAAAATTGGAGCCAGTTGCAAACATGAAAGTTGTAGGCAATTGTCTCAACTTTCTTGTGTAAACAATTCAGCTCATTTGGACTTCTAGAACTCTAGATATGGCCAAAATACCGAACAGTGCTCGAGCTGGAAGACAGATTCGGGCTTCTTTGTTGTTGCTACAATTTGGACTTGATAATGGCCTTTTTAGATCTTGGGCTCCATATAAAAGTTGTAGGCCTATGTCTTACCTTTCCATCCATATAAATTGGACCTAAATCTGAGATATATAGCTCTAGATATAACCCAATTACCGAATAGTGTTCCGGTTTGGATTGCACCGACATCTCTTCTCTAAGTTTGGCCATCTCTTTATCCTTGCAATTTAAGTTCTTCAAGTCATCAATCAATCCTTTCATTTATGTGATAGACCTGCATTAAAAATAGATATTTACCACAAATTATAGGTATCTTATATTATTAGATACATTATTATAAAACATATTTTAGTTAAGGAGTTATTGATACTTCAAGTGCAAAATGATGATATAAAACCATGATAAAAATGCACTTTTAAGTACTAATCAGCTACGAAACCGAACTTATCTATATTTTTATTATCATCATTTTTTTTTCATGTTTTTGTTTCTTAATTATATACAATCCCTTTCCCTTAGTTGTTACCTTTAACAAAAGAACATAAATAATGTAATAATCCAATATGCAATCCATAATCATATGTTAAAGTGTGTGTGTGTAAATTAAGGTTTAAGAATACATGTTAAATAAGTATGTGAGCAGAATTAAGTGATAACAATGCGAGAGTTTGTAAATCTGAATATTTCAGGAAGTATTATAATAGACCTTGTTAAGAATGGTTACTAAGATGCGTCTCAAGAGTCACTTTAACAAAAGAGCTCCTTTACTCTGCCATCCTAGTAACAACAATTATGCGCATGCTTTATGAAATGAAAAATAATTTTTTTTTTATCAACTACTACCCTCTCCCTCCAACCAAAACGAGACATTGTCCTCAATGTTTTAACGTAGAAAGATAGAGTATAGAAGATATCACCTGAAATAACGAACACCGACAAACCTGAAACACACTAAAACAAAAATAAGAAATAACAAAACACAATAATAAAACCAAAAGACACAAAAATTCACAAATGAAGGCTCAAATCCAATCTAAGCTTTTTACAGCTTTCCTTAAATGACCAATTTATGCGACTCATGGAAGGATCAATCACAGGAATGAAAAATTGTAGTTGGTCAATCAATTGTTCAGTAGTAGTAATAGAGATTATGATTTGTCGTGCAGAAGATGTTAGAAATTCTTGTTCCACAGCATGATCAAGAAAAGACAACAATTTATCATAATAACCATTAACATTTAACAAACCTATGAGTTTATGGTGAATGTGCAGTTGAGCCCAAGAGAAAATATGAAAGATCTCTTCCAATGTGCCTAGATCACCTGGTAAAGCAATGAAGGCATCACAATGGTTAAACATTGCATTCATTCGAGCTGACATTGTGGAGACCTGAAGTTCCTCTCCAATTGTTTTTCCAATGACGTCCCCTTGTGCCAAAGTTTCAGAGACGACCCCCAAAACTTGACTACCTCCTAAAAATGCAGTTATTGACACACCCTCCCATTAACCCAAGACTGCCTCCCCCATACACTAAATGAATCTTTCTCTCAGCTAGCACCTGACCAAGATGATTTGCTGATTCTAAAAACTCCTTTTCTTTCCCAGGACTAGATCCACCGAAAACACAAATATTTCTTATTTGATGACCTGAGGAACTTGCCATTTCTACACACTTTTGTATTTGTTGAATGTATGGGTTGAGTAGAAATGAAAGGAAGGAAGAGAGGGTTTTATAGATGAGAAATGAGAAAGGCAATCATAACACCTATATGTAGGCCAGCTAGAGTCTCACACTCTCTCTCTCTCTTTTTATTTATTTATTTATTTATTTACTTTTAAAAAAAGCATGTGTATGTACAGGTAGTTGTGATTGTGGCTCACATCTTCCCTTGGTTTTATATTCAAGAACGGCTTAAACGCCCTCTATGGGTCGGGGATAGGCTTCCCATCCAGTTTTCTTAAAAACTGGCAAACAGGGTCTTTTTTAGTCAGATTCCCAAGACTAAGTCGATCATGTTCTTTATGAAATAGTGGTCATAAATCATGAATTACACGATGCACATCTCCACTAGGATGCGTCTCAAGAGTCAATAGAAGATTATCTAAAGACTCCTTACTCAGGCCATCCTTAATGAATTGTATTTTATCTTCACGGTTTATAGATGCCATTCCTAAAGAACGACATTGTGTATTACAAGTCCATCTAGCACATCGATGACTGACTTCTAGTCATTTTGCACGACGTTTCTTTGCAAAAGTGCTTTTACTTGTTCCAAGCATGTGTGAAATGAAGAAGTTTGAGGACTCACCTGATAATCGGACCTTTGCTTCAATCACCCAGCGAATATCTTCAGGAATTCCATGATTCATTAACAATCTCAATATTGCACATCTAGCACGGTAAATTTTTGTAATCGCATTCTAAGGCAGAGTGGGAAAATACTTTTTCAATTTTTCAAGATTAGTGTCCATTTTCAAATGAGAATTATAAGAGAGATTCAAAGAATTGCACAAATATATACACAAATATCAGTTATTGTGGGAAACTTAAAGAACCAACTTAAGTCACGGAGTACCGTTGTCCACCATTTGACCGGGGTGAGAGAAACTTGCAAAAATCACTCAAAAAGAAACAAAAATAAAATAAAATAAAATCAATCTTTATATACAGGATCACCCAATTCAATAGAGTTATGTTCAACTGAAAAATTATCAAAGTAAACTTTCAGACGATGTCCATTTACCTTGAAAACATTGCCATTCTTTGGATTCTCGATGTCATAGGCCCCATATGGATACACATGTTTCACAATAAAAGGATCGCTCCATCTTGATCTTAATTTACCAGGAAATAAATGCAGTCGAGAATTATAAAGCAAGACTTTTTTACCAACATTGAAGGTTTTTCTCTGTATTTTCTTGTCATGAAACTCTTTAATTCTTGCTTTATGAATTCTTGAATTTTCATATGCATCATTTCTTATTTCCTCAAGCTCATTTATTTGTAATTTTCGCAGTTGACTAGCATCATCCACATTTGAATTGAAAGCTTTAATAGCCCAATAAGTTTTATGTTCAAGTTCCACAGGCAAGTGACAAGGTTTTCCATAGACTAGTCTATAAGGTGACATACCTAATGATGTTTTATAAGCAGTTCGATAAGCCCAAAGTGCATCATTAAGTCTTAAAGACCAGTCTTTCCTATTAGGGTTCACTATTTTCTCCAAAATATGTTTGATTTCCCTATTAGCAAGCTCTACTTGTCCACTTGTTTGAGGGTGACAAGGGGTGGCAACTTTGTGTGTGATTCCATATTTCTTCATTAAAGACTCAAATGGCTTGTTGCAGAAATGTGTTCCACCATCACTTATTATGGCTCGAGGAACTCCAAATCGTCTCCAAATATTTTCTTTCAAAAACTTTATCACTGTTTTGTGATCATTGTTTCGACTTGGAATTGCCTCTATCCATTTTGAAACATAATCTACTGCGACTAATATGTATAAGAAACCAAATGATGGAGGGAATGGACCCATGAAATCTATACCCCAATAATCAAAGATCTCAATGACAATAATAGGATTTAAAGGCATCATGTGATGTTTTGAAATAGATCCCAACTTTTGACAATTTTCACAAGACTTGCAGAATGCACGTGAGTCTTTGAACATGGTGGGCCAATAAAATCCACTTTGTAAGATTTTTGCAGTTGTCTTTCTTGATGAGAAATGGCCCCCATATGCCTCAGAATGACAAAATTTAATGACACTACTTACCTCATTGTCCGGAATGCATCTTCGAAATATTTGATCAGGACAATATTTGAATAAATAAGGATCATCCCAATAAAAGTTCTTCACTTCGTTCAAGAACTTTCTTTTATCTTGGGTACTCCAATGAGCTGGCAATTGTCCTGAAACAAGAAAATTGACAATATTAGCAAACCAAGGCATTGTAGAGACAGAAAGTAAAGATTCATCAGGAAAGTAGTCATCGATTGGTGTGATGTCAGTTTTCGAAGTTGCAAGAAATGTGACTCCCTCTCATGCTTATCAAACGCAAAACAGCTATCCACATGCGAATCAAATGCAGAGCCTAAAATAACAGGAAATGAATTACATACTTCAACAGGTTGTGTGTCCAAGACAATAAAATCCACAGGATAAATGAATTTATCGACTTGTACTAACACATCTTCAATTATTCCTCTAGGCACTTTTATAGATCTATCGGCAAGTAAAAGAGTTATAGAAGTTGGTTTTAACTCACCTAGATTGAGACTCTGAAAAAATGAATATGGAAGTAAATTCACATTAGCACCAAGATCAAGTAAGGCTCTTTAAATTTTATGCTCTCCAATAAAGCAGGAAATTATAGGACAACCAGGGTCTTTATATTTCAAAGCATTATTGTTTTGAAGAATGGCACTTACTTGTTCCGCTAGAAAGGCTTTCTTTTTCACATTCAGTTTCCTCTTCACAGTGCATAGATCTTTCAAAAATTTAGCATAGGAAGGAACCTGTTTAATAGCATCCAGCAAAAGTATATTGATCCTTACCTGTTTGAAAGTTTCAAAGATTTCAGAGTTGTGATTAACTTTCCTTTGTTTGGTCATGGCTTGAGGAAATGGAAGTGCTGGCAGAGAATCAGTATTTTCTTTGCAATTTTCAAATTCAACCCCTTCCTTACCCTCAGAGATTGACTCATCATCTTTCTCATAAGGTTCAAGAGAGGGTTTTTCAATAACCTTACCACTGCGCAGAGTAGTGACTGATTTGACTTGATCCATGTGTTGGTTTCCGGAACTACTTGCATTTGCATTATATTGCCCCTTGGGATTTTGTTGTGGTTGAGATGGAAACTTACCTTTCTCTTGGAAACTGAGAGCAGATGTTAATTTTGCAAGAGTATCTTTAAAATCTATCATGTTTTGAGCAAGTTGAGTATTGATTGTCTCTTGCTTTTTAATGAATGCATGTAATGTTTCCTCAAGATTTCTTCTAGGAGGTGGAGCATAAGAAGGTGCATATCCATGAGAATTTTGGAAATTGTGGTGTGTTTGAAACGGTGGTTGTGAAGTTTGTGCATTGTTGTTCTCACTCTTCCAACTGAAATTTGGGTGATTTCTCCAACCAGGGTTATATGTTTGGGAGTATGGGTTGTGGTTGGCCCTTTGAAAACTGTTTAAAGCATGGGCTTGTTCATGGAGACATTCCTTAAAAGAAGGCAAGGTTGGACAATCGTTGGTTGAGTGTTCATTTGTTTCACAGATTTGACACACAATGTTTTCAACAGATTTTAATTGACCACTCTTTTTCAATTCTAGTGCCTCGACTTTTCTAGCTAAAGATGCAAACTTGGCTTGAAGGTCATGATCTTCCCTAAGGTTGTACATACCTCCACTAGATGTATGAGGTTGAGTTTTACTCGGTGCCTCACAAGTCCCCGCGGTGTCCCAATTTTGAGCATTTTCAGCTAACAAGTCTAAGTACTCCATTGCTTCATCAGGGTCTTTATCTTTAAAAGTTCCATTGCACATCAATTCAATCATTTGCCTATCTCTAGGTGTTAACCCTTAGCTAGACATAATGAAAGAAAGCAAAATAGATAAACAAAATAAGAACATAAAAGTTAAATAAGTCAAGGAAAGGAAATGAAAGGCATAAACTTAATATTAATGAAAGCAAAGCATAAACATTACAAAAAATACAAAGAGAGAAAGGAAGAGCATGATCTTGATCTGGAAACGAAGATGCCTAAATGCATGGCAAGTGCCTCCTTTTATAGGCCAAAATTGGGAACTATTGATTTGATGACTAATTGATAAGTGGGTGGCCAACTTTTGACTTGGTGACAATCCTTATCTTCTCTTGTCTGCCCAAAACATCATTGATAATGTCAAAATTGGAGCCAGTTGCAAACATGAAAGTTGTAGGCAATTGTCTCAGCTTTCTTGTGTAAAACATTCAGCTCATTTGGACTTCTAGAACTCCAGATATGGCTAAAATACTAAACAGTGCTCGGGTTGGAAGACAGATTCGGACTTCTTTGTTGTTGCTACAATGTGGACTTGAAAATGGCCTTTTTTGATCTTGGGCTCCATATGAAAGTTGTAGGCCTATGTCTTACCTTTCCATCCATATAAATTAGAACTAAATCTGAGATATATAGCTCCAGATATGACCCAATTACCAAACAGTGTGGTTTTTATTGGCCCACCATGTTTAAAGATGTCCATGCCTTCTGTGTCGCATGTGACTGATGCCAACGACTAGGTAGCCTCACTAGGCGTAACATGATGCCCCTTAACCCCATCCTTGTTTTGGAAATATTTGATTGTTGGGGGATTGATTTCATAGGACCTTTTCCAAGTTCATTTGGTTACCAATTCATCCTTGTAGCTGTTGATTATGTGTCTAAATGGGTGGAGGCCATTGCATCTCGAATCAATGACCATCGAGTTATAGTTAAATTCTTGAAAGAAAATATTTTCTCTAGTTTTGGCATGCCCCGGGCTATGATTAGTGATGGGGGAAAACATTTTTGTAACAAGCTCGTTGGGATTTTAATGAGAAAATATGGTGTAATTCACAAGGTCAGTACCCCCTATCACCTACAGACTAGTGGCTAAGCTGAGTTGGCAAATAGGGAGATCAAGAACATTTTAGAGAAAACAGTCAATTCAAACCGTAAAGATTGGTCCCTACAACTAGTTGATGCTTTGTGGGCATATCGCACTGCTTATAAGACCTCTTTAGGAATTTCTCCTTATAGGCTAGTTTATGGAAAGCCTTGTCATCTCCCTGTTGAGATTGAGCACCGTGCATATTAGGCCATCCAGCAATTCAATGACAATGAAAACGAGGTTGGCAAAAATAGAAAGCTTCAATTGGATGAATTAGAGGAGCTGAGAAATGATGCATTTGAAAATGCAAAAATTTCAAAACATAAGATGAAAACTTTGCATGATAAACATATTCTTAGAAAATCCTTTCATGTTGGTCAAAAGGTTCTCTTATATAATTCACGATTACATCTCTTTCCTGGGAAGTTGAGGACAAAATGGATTGGTCCATTTGTGATTAAATCCATCTCTGAGCATGGTGCATTTGAGGTAGAAAATCCTAAGAATGGAAATATTTTCAAAGTAAATGGTCATCGATTGAAACCTTATCTTGAAAACATTGTGGCTAAAGTTGAGACATTGGATCTTGAAGATCCAATACCATTGTAGTATCAGAAGTAATGAGTTTTTATTTTTATTTTTTATTTTTATTTTTTTTCTTTCTTCTATCTCTTATATTTTCTTGTTCATGCATTCGGGACAATGCATTATGTTGAGGATAATGTAAAACTTAATTTTAGATATTTTATTATGTTGAATGCTTGAGATAACCATGCTTGTTAAAAAACAAATTGCATTCGTATGTTAATGAGACTTATTTAGGATCATCATTATATTTTTGGATTCATTATTGTGTTGAACATTACATGCTTTAATTTGGGATAGGTAATATCTTATAAAGCAAGATATAGTATACTTTTTTTTAAGATTACTGAAGTATATCTTTCCTTGTAAAAGTTGTGTGAGTTGTATGAATATGCATGAAAGATGAGTATAATGCTTTACTTGTGATTATCCCTTTTGATCTAGTCCTAAACAAGGTTTAAGTGAATAGAGTAATAATTATTACACAAATAAATAAATAAATGTGTACAAAGTTCTATCTACTCCAATGTTTTGAGTTGCTCAGTAACTAGGGGTATTCATCACAAATGTTTATCTTTACGTCAAACGGCAACTTGAAATATGAGTATGCAAAGCACTTTAAGTTTGTGACTTTGTGAGTAACCGGGTGCATTCATCACAAATGTTTGTATTCGCGTCAAAAGGGAAGTGACTACTTAAAGACAAAGAATAAATCATATCTTCAATATATATATATATATAGATATATAGATATTTCTCTAATTTGCTACCTTGCTTGTGTTGGTGAGAAGGAAAGATTACAAGTTGAGTTTTCGTATGAATCAATTATGTTAGTTGCACGATAAATATGACTGAATTTGAAAATTTTGTATGGATGTTTGATTTAGAAAATGTGAGTATGCTTATTTTTCTTTACATTCATATTCCATCTCAAAGTTCTCATCTTCTTTTTCTTCTTCTCCATCTCTTTCTTTATTATTACTACTACTATTTCTATTAGTATTGTTGTTGTTGTGATTACTATTGTTGTTGTTTATAATTGTTGTTTATAATTTGTATAATTAACCTCCCTATGGTTCGACCCTAGTCTTGCCGGATTATTTATTACTTCGACACTCTTGCACTTGGGAGAAGACATTAATCTTTTAGTCGTGTCAATCCACTTCCAAACTAATTCGTCAATATGATCTACTTCTTGTAAATCATTATCATCTCCAGGTTGCTTGCAAATGTTGAAAATATTCATCTCCAATGTCATGTTTTCAAATGATAGCTTCATCAGTCCATTCCTACAATTAATCAATGCATTAGAAGTTGTAAGAAACGGACGTCCTAAAATAACAGGAAATGAATTACATACTTCAACAGGTTGTGTGTCCAAGACAATAAAATCCATAGGATAAATGAATTTATCGACTTGTACTAACACATCTTCAATTATTCCTTTAGGCACTTTTATAGATCTATCAGGAAGTACAAGAGTTATAGAAGTTGGTTTTAACTCATCTAGATTGAGACTTTGAAAAACTAAATATGGAAGTAAATTCACACTAGCACCAAGATCAAGTAAGGCTCTTTCAATTTTATGTTCTCCAATAAAGCAAGAAATTGTAGGACAACCAGGGTCTTTATATTTCAAAGCATTATTATTCTAAAGAATGGCACTTACTTGTTCGGCTAAAAAGGCTTTCTTTTTCACATTCAATTTTCTCTTCACAGTGCACAGATCTTTCAAAAATTTAGCATAAGAAGAAACTTGTTTAATAGCATCTAACAAAGGTATATTGATCCTTACCTGTTTAAAAGTTTCAAAAAGTTTAGAGTTGTGATTGACTTTCCTTTGTTTGGTCATGGTATGAGGAAATGAAAATGTTGGCAGGGAATTAATCATTTCTTTGTAATTTTCATATACAACTAAGGTTGTATGTTTGCGAGTATGGGTTGTGGTTGGCCTTTTGGAAACCGTTGAAAGCATGGGCTTGTTCATAGAGACATTCCTTAAAAGAAGGCAAGATTGGACAGTTATTGGTTGAGTGTTTATTTATTTCACATATTTGACACACAATATTTTTAACAGATTTTAATTGACCATTTTTTTTCAATTCTAGTGCCTCGACTTTTCTAGCTAAAGATGCAAACTTAGCTTGAAGGTCATGATCTTCTCTAAGGTTGTACATGCCTCCACTAGATGTATGAGGTTAAGTTTTACTCGGTGCCTTATAAGTACCCGCGGTGTCCTAATTTTGAGCATTTTCAGCTAACAAATTAAGTACTCCATTGCTTTATTAGGATCTTTATCTTCAAAAGTTCCATTGCACATAAATTCAACCCTTCATAAAAATATGAAACCAATCTCCATGTTTTAAAATCATGATTGCTTGACCGCTTTTTATGATCGGCTTGTTTTAACTCGCAAGTGCACGAGTGTATGATGTAGCAATTAACTCGGTAAGATCGAGGTCATATCCACAGAGAGCTAGATCTAGAAAATAAGCTAGGTAACAAAAAAAACTCAAGAGAAATTAAATTAATAATAACTTGGTTGAAAATAATTGATGGATTTGTTTTGAAAGATGAAAACGTGTAAATAGATTTTAAATGATAAGAAAAAGTAAATCTTTGTCCAAATCAATTTTAATGGTGATGTATTGGTGATTCCTTCAAGATATATAAGATAACTCAACCTAATATCAACAATGGAGATATTAGATAGGAAGATATTACAATGAAGTTTAAAAGGATGAAGATTGATTATTGCTTAAGAATGAACAAGTACTTTCATATTAAGTAAGACATTGAATCAAGCAATCTCTATACCAAAACTAAAGTTTGTGCATAAAAATTCAAGATTATAACATTACTTAAATGGTTTCTAAAATTTCTTTACAATAATAAATCATTCATGAAGAAAATGAGAAGATAAACATTAAGATTCATTCATATCTTAAAGAACTCACCTCAACCACCATCATCCTTGATTTGGATCCAAGAAAGAGATTAGCCAACCATGATTATATATAAGAACACTTTAATAAACATGAAATAACTTGAATTAAACTGAAATAATAAGTTTTATAAGCTAAAGAACCGAAATCTATAAAGAAGAACACAACACAATTTCAGTAAAAATTCGGACACAAATCTGATGCTAACTTTGGACAAAAATTTAGACCCTCTTCGAAGCTTTTATTCGAGATGTCTATTAAAGACATATTTATAGGAAATTCTGTCACCTTTCCAGATCATTAAAGAACAGCTCATTTGGACACCTGAGTCAAAAGTTATGGGCAAAACACCAAAAGGTGTTCTGAAAAATCAAATCAAGACAGCTTTACAACCACTTTGGTGCACGTTTTTCTTCCTCATTTATGAGCTATCTCTTTCTTCTTTTTGACCCAAAATAATGTAAATATGTCCCCTCCAGCTTTCCATCCATGTGCTTGCCTTCTTGGATCAATGGATTACCCAAAATAAATCAATTGTTGTTGTGTGGACATGTAAGGTCATGGATTGTGTTTGGGCTAATTTGAAGGTTGATTTGGGGTTGATTTGGGGCTAAATTTAAGCATCAAATAAGTATACAAATATACCTATTATTTGGGCTAAGATTGACATTGAAACCTTGAGTGTTTAATGGTTGAAGTTTGCACACAACATAAGGCAAGTTTGGGCTTAAAATAGATCATATGATATTCTTTTCTAGAATTGGAATAGAATTGATTTTTGGGACAAATTTGGAGCACTTATTTGAACCAAGATTTGCTTCAATCTTCAACTAAATGTCTCTTCAATTCTTTGTTCTGAATTCCGATGTTGAATTTCCTGAATTAATTCATTTAAGCTCCAAAAACCTATAGAAACATTAAAACAAACTTCATTTCTGAAAAGCACATCAATTATTATAAAAAAAACCAAATAAAAACAATAAATACATATGTAAAATAAGAGACTTAATGACACTTTTGATGCACAATCAATGATGAGGGCAAGTATTAAGCAAGTCTCAATACCTATCCCGACATTGGTAAAATGTTTCCCCTGGTTTTTGAGTGAAAGTGGTGATTTGTCTTTTGAAAGAGTTTGTTCTGTGAGATGAGAAAAACTTCTTTAAAAACTATTATTGCATTTTATACCAAGCACGAATGGATCCCGGTCTCAAATTTTTTAACCATGTTTTAGCTTTATTTTTTTAATGAAAAAGGAAAAAGTTTTAATCTGATGGTGTTCATGCTACAATTTGAGTCATTATAGGTGTTATAGACCTCCTCAGATTCCCTTAAATGCAAGTATGGATTTTCTAAATTTAAGCCATGAAAAGAAGGTAAAAGTTAAATAATGTCTAGCTTAAAATTATTCTCATTATTCTCATTATGAAGTGATTGATTATCTTCTTCAGCCATATTTTTCTGAAAATGATGAGGATACCCTACAAAGTCTACCACTTAATGTACATGACCACACTCTCATGTACGTGTAAGAATAGAATAAAAGGAAGAAGAAAACAAAAAAAATAAGAGAAAAGAAACAGAGTTATAAACAAGAAAAGTGAAAAGTGAAAAGTGAAAATAAAATAAATACTATAATTTGTACATGAACTTACCTCCCCGGCAACAGTACCAAAAACTTGACACAACCAAAAGATTAATGTTTTCTCCTAAGTGTAGGAGTGTCGAAATAATAAATAACCCAGCAAGACCAAGATCAAATCATAAGGAGGTTAATTGTATAAATTATAGATAACAATAATGCAATAACAACAACAACAATAACAACAATAACAATAACAACAAGAAGAATAATAATAGTAATAGTAATAATAATAGTAATAGTAGTAATAATAATAACAATAATAATAATAGAAGAAGACGAAGAAGAAGAAGTTGATGAGAACTTTGAGATTGAAGATTAACATATGGATTAAACAATGATAACAATAAATGTCAAGATTAAAGGATCCACTAATGGTATGTCAAAAAAGTATAGTATAAACTCTTATTACTCAATTGGAAATCACACACAAAGGAGGTTCTAATCAGTTTATAAATTGTTAACATGATTATATTAGTCATCTTATTCGATTAATGCTCATACTTGTAAATCTCATCAGGCATTCATGATTATAACTTGTATTAACAACAAATCAAGTTCTTTTCATAGCTTAGGTGTTGGTTATACCATACAATCTGGACTATGAAAGTGCCAAGCATTTATTGTACTAAGTGTTATACAACATAAATCTAGATTAGTCATTTAACAAGCAAAGTATTAAACAGTGAACAAGATAACAAATATAAAACATGTTAGTATCAAACATTAAAGTCCATGTTAAGTTTACATTATACTTATTCTTACACTATTAGTATAACCTTTTCACCTTGACATAATAAACTTAGTTAAACATAATGAAAGAAAGAAAAATAAATAAACAAAATAAGAACATAAATAAGATAAAAGTTAAATAAGTAAAGAAAAGGAATTGAAAAAAATAAACTTGATATTAATGAAAGAAAAACTTAAGCATTACAAAAATACAAAAAGAGAAAGCAAGAGCATGATCATGATCTGGAAACCAAGATGCATGAATAGTGTTTAGAATCTAGGACAAATTTGGACTTCTTTGTTGTTACTACAATTTGGACTTGAAAATGACCTTTTTAAATCTTGGGCTCCATATGAAAGTTGTAGGCCTATGTCTTACCTTTTTATCCATATAAAGTAGACCTAAATTCGAGATCTACAACTCCAGATATGATCCAATTACCAAACAGTTTTCCGGTTTGGACTGCATCGGCATCTCTATTTTAAGTTTGGTCATATCTTTGTCCTTTCAATTTCAATTCTTAAATTCATCAATCAATCCTTTCATTTATGTGATAGGCCTGCATTTAAAATGAATATTTACCATAAATTAAAGTTATCTTATATTATTAGATATGTTATTATAAAACATGCTTTAGTTAAGGAGTTATTGATACTTCAAGTGCAAAATGATGATATAAAACCTTGATAAAAATACACTTTTAAGTACTAATAAGTTTTATAATAGCATATTATATTGTTTTATTATTTTTTATATTTGTGTAAGTGTATTTCAGGTTTGTCAGTGTTTGTTGTTTTATGTGATGTTGTCTATACTTTATCCTTTTACCTTAGGACATTAAGAATAATGTCTCGTTTTGATTGGATAATGGGATAGCAGTTGAAATTAAAAAAAAAACTAACTAATTATTTTTGCTCTTATTAAAATTATTTGACAAAACTATTATTAGGATAGTAGAGTAAAGAGAAATTCTATCGATTCTTGATATGCATCTTAGTAAATATTTTTATCAGGGTCTATCATAACACTTCTTGAAATATTCAGATTTACTAACTCTCACTTCGTTATCACTTGATTTTGCTCATATACTCATTTAACAAGTATTCTCAAACCTTTATTTTCACACACACACACTTTAACATATGATTATGGGTTGTATATTGAATTATTATATTATTTATGTTCTTTTGCTAAAGAAAACAATTAAAAAAAATTGATAGTATATAATTTGAAAAAAAAAAAATTGATAATATTAATGATAATAAAAACGTAAATAAATTTGGTTTTGTAGCTTCCCTAACCTAAGTAATTAAGTCCAAATGGGTGTTTTAATACATAATACCTTAAAATCAACTGATTTAGAAACTATTAGCCTAGTACATGAGTTAAGGAGAAAAGCTTAAGGGAAATAAACATTGGACTACAACTCGAGTTATTAAGCTATAAGAGGTGTCTCAACACCTAATGAACTAAAACCAACTAGTTTGGAAGTCATTAGCCTAAAGCTTGTTATATAGATTAAAAATTTTTGTGTTTTAAGTTATATGAATATAATAATAATAATAATAATATAATAATAATAATAATCTCAACCCAAGAAAGTTAACCTTAAATATTAGAACAAAATTTTATTTTCATCCAAACAAAACCTCATAGGTATTGATAAATTGAGTATAAAAGGTTTATTAATATCTTATTTAAAAAGTATGAAGTAAATATATAAATTTAATGAGAATTTCTTTATTTGGATAGAGTAATAGAAGTTGAATGATAAATACATTACTTTTTGAATTTTATACATTGGTTTTCTATTTTAACGCTTTAATTACTAAAAACTAATAATAAGCTGGTTAGGTGGTATGATTAGTACTTAAAAGTATATTTTCATTAAGGTTTTATATTATCATATTGTACTTAAAGTATCATTAAATTCCCTAACTTAAGCATATTTCATAATAAAAAGTCTGATAATATAAGATATCCTATATCTTATTCTAAGTGCAAGAGTGTCAAAGTAATAAATAATCGGGTAAGACTAAGGTCAAACCATAGAGAGGTGAACTATATAAAATTATAAACAATAAAGAAAAATAAGTTGAAGAGAACTTTTGAGATGTGATATTGACATAAGGATTAAATAAGGATAAAACAATTATCAAGATTAGGGGATTGACTAATGATATTTCAAATAATTATAGTATAAATTATTTTTATTACTCAACTAGAAACCACACACAAAGAAAGTTTCAATCAGATTATAAATTATTAACATGATTATATTAATTATCTTATTTGATTAACATCAATACTTGTAAATGTGGTTAAGTATTCATGGTGATAACTTATGTTAACAATAAATCAAATTCTTTTCATAATACAAGTATCAGTACCATACAATAAACTATGATAGTGTCAAGTATTTGTTGTACAACACAAATTTAAATTAATCATTTAACAAACAAGATATTAAGAGTGAGTAAGTTAATAAATATAAAATATGTTAGTATCAAATATTAAAATTCATGTTGAGTTTATATTATACTTATTTTTATACCATTAATGTACCTTTTTCACATTAAAAAATTAACTTAGTTAAACATAATAAAGAAGAGAAACATAAATAAATAAAATAAAAATATAATAATAATATACATTAACTAAGTAAAGAAAATGAAATAAAAAATATAAACAAGAGATTAATATAACATAAAATAAAACTTGAACATTAAAATACAAAGAGAGAGAATAATCTTGATCTAAACGCCAAGATGCCTAAATATATAACAAATACCTCCTTTTATATGCTAAAATTTAAAACTATTGTTTTGATAACTAATTATTATGTGGGTAGCCACCTCTTGACTTTGTGACAACCCTTATCTTTTTGTATGAACAAAACGTTATTGCTAACATTAGAATTTAAACAGATAGTCGTCAAGAAATTTCTGAAAATTTATCTTAGCTTTCAAACAAAACAAAAAAAGAATAAGCTCATATAATTTCTAGAATTCAAGATATAGGCTGAACATTAAACAGTGTTTAGGTGACAAGACAAATTCAGACTTCTTTTTTAATGCTAAAAATTAGATTTCTAAATGATAGAATTGAATCTTATACTCTCATAAATATTTTATGTCTATATTTTAGCTTTCTAATTATATAAACTAAACTGAAATCTAAAATTTACAACTTTAGATATGACTCAATGATTGAATATTATTTTAATATGAATTGAATTAACATTTTTTTTTTAAAAATAGTTTTTTATTTGTCTTTTCACTTTTAATAGTTAATCACATCAATCAATTTTTTACATTGTAAAATACATCTACCATTAAAATGAATATTTAATATAAATTAAAATTATTTTATATTATTATATTTATTATTATAAAATATGTTTAAGTTAGAGAATTTAATAATGCTTTAAATATAATACGATAATATAAAATTTTAATAAAAATATAATTTTAAATATTAATTATTATAAAAAAAATTTAAAATTTTTTTATTGGGTTGCAGGAAACTTTCTGGAGTGGTGCCTTCTGAGACAGCCAATTATAAAACGAATTAAGGCCATCATCTAGCTATGATCTCATAGATGACTCTTAGGCTTGGCAATGGTTCCTTTACCTCTTCGTTTGAAATAACAGCAACTCGATACCAAGTTTGCTATCACAAGCAAAGTGCCATGCCTAGAGCGGCGGTAATACACTGGGTGCATCATTGGACGCTTCATTGAGTGAGGCAGCAAGGTATTCTGCAAGGCTTAGTCCAGAAGTGGACTTGTTAGAAGACTCTGCAACGCTTGATTTCTTCATTCTAATTGCTTGTAGAAGCCAGGAATTTGAAGAGCCAGGTCCATTCAAATTATTCCCCCAATCATCCAGCCCACTCCACAAAACAGGTTCTAGATGCTGCAATGGATCTTCAACCATCGAGTTGTCATAAAAACATTTTGGCCCCGTGCTTCATTTGGTGCAAAGCCACGAGAATGACAACCTCGTCCTCTTCCACTACTCTGTCCAATACCTGAACTGCTATGCCAGTTCCTCTGGCCAGTCTGAAATAGCTGGACTCCATAACATGAAACAGGGGACGGGCTGCTCCCTACTGGGCCAAAGCCAGGATTCCCTTGACGAATGGGATATGGACTGGACAGTCCTCCGTGAAGAGTAGAGCCAAAATAGCTCGCTGGGCCACCTGGTCCACTTCACATTTCAGGAGGAGCTCCTTGATTCATCGGAAAATGATCAAAAAACCCTCTCGGGCTTCAATAGGAAGCAACTTTGTGATATGGACCTTGCCCTCGATACATTCTCTGGTTGGGTAAATGATTGCTCTGCATTTGATTCGCATGTGGATAGCTGTTTTGCGTTTGATAAGCATGAGAGGGAGTCACTTCAAGATTCCTTTGACCTGGGGTCCCAAGAAGCGGATAAGCAAGCAAACCTGGCGGAGCAGAAGTTTCAACGTTATTAGAAGTTTCAGCCTGTGCAGCAGCTATTGAGCGCATGGCTTTCAATCTTTCCCTTCTTTTTTCTGAATCCTCCATTTAACCTAAGAGAGAATAAACATCCTACTGGTTATAATTATTAGTTTTAAAAAGAAGACTTTTCCCATTAAACCCTAAAATGATCAATTAGCCAAACGAAACCAAAATTTTAAACAGAAATAATGCTTTGTAAACAAATAGCTAAATCCCAATGAAATTCAAAAGTAATCTCAATCACAAAGAAGAAGAAGAAGATATCTATACAAAAATTCTCAAAATAGGAGACTAGTACCTGAAATTGAGAGCTCTTACTGTTGCTAATAAACCCTAAAAACGAGAGATTGTGGCTCTAGAGGCCGTGTCATTTAATTATTAATTTCAAATGATTTAAAATACTATTTTTTAAAATTATTTTAATATTAAAATGAAAACATTAAAAAAATTAAAATTAATTTAAAAATACAAAAATAATCAAACTCTTGAATATGGTTTTCATATTTTAAAAGTAAATGGTTGTTGGTTTTTTAAAATTAATTTAGTGCTTGTTTTCAAAATATTTTTATTTAAAAATATATTAAATAATAATTCTTATTTTTTAAATTAATATATTTAAGTATTTAAAATTTTTTTAAAAAATTAAAACTAATCTAAAAAATATTAAACAAATATCAAACAGACCAAGGAGCAGTGTTTTTCTCGGCGGGCGGGTTTCGGTCGGGCAGTTAAGAACCTGTTCCGCTGAAAATGGATTTGAAAGCCCAATCTAATTTAGAAGTGGATCTGTGCATTCCAATAAGGAATTAGGATTACTGGTCGTCGGCTGGGCCCATTTTGGACAGATGTTTTGAGATTGATTTTGTCGAAGAAATATCTGTAAAACCCTCTAATCGAACGGCTATGATTACTCACACCTACCAAAACAAACTGTCCATGCGAGTTTCTTTTTGCCAAAAAATCGCAGCCGGTATCCATTGCAGAAACTACCCAACTGCCTCACACCACTTGTTTTGCCATCTACAAAGTAGAAGAAAGCAGCAAAATCATCGTTTGATCGAAGCTTATTATCACACTTGTTCTTGCAATCTTCTGGAGACCAAACACAAACTCTGAGAGCGATTAAGTATACTAACCATGCCCACCAACGAAGGATTCTCAGGTACATGTATTTTCTTGAGCTCTTGGGTTTCTTTGAGAGCTCTTTTTTTTTCCTAGGTTTGTGTGTATGAGGGATACTGTTGTAATAAGCTGGTTATTTAATTTAATTTAATTTCTAGGTTTGGTTTTTTTGAAAGTTAAATTTTGTATTTTAAAAAAAAAAAATTATCTAAAGTAAAATGCTGCTTATAATTAAATACAATTTTGGAGAGAATATCCTTAGTCTTATTTAATAATAAAAGAAATGAAATGTTGATTATACTATTCTTGAGGAAGGCCATTGGCTGCTGGCGTTATTTTAAAGTTTTTGGTAAGCTGAACTAATTGTACTTCTTGATAAATTAAGATTATACATATAGGTAGGTAAATTATTGGTTAGTGAGACATTTTACTGAATATGTTCATGTAATGTGAGAGGCTTATATTTTGTTTTTTCATATTTCTTTCAGGTGTATCCAATTGCTATGTGTTCAAGAGTAGATTGCAGGAGTATGCACAAAAGGCAGGCTTGCCTACTCCTGTATATGAGACAATCAAAGAAGGCCCTTCTCATGAGCCATCATTCAGGTCGACAGTGATTGTGAAGGAAGTTAGATATGATTCTTTACCTGGTTTTTTCAATCGGAAGGCGGCAGAGCAATCGGCTGCTGAGGTTGCTCTTGTGGAGTTGGCTAAAGCTGGCCAAATTAATGAATCCACTTCTCAACCTGTTGTAAGTTCATATACTACCAAATAACGAATCTTCTATCTTCCTTTCGGTTCATAATATTATGTACCATCTGATATAACATAAAAGTTCATTCCTTTGATTCACTCTTTATGTTATAAAGATTTTTAAAGCTGGGACTTTAGATTTGAAGTTGTGTTAAGCATGCTTCTACTTCACTGATAGTTAATTTTGTAGCATAAAAGACCTTGACTGGACTTTTTGAAGGCGCAATTTTCCCTAGCAGCTTTAATGCAACTAAATATTAGGGTAGCCCTTGTCATTCCAATTGTTACTTTTTTGTCTTCTGGTTTTTTAATGGACTTATTCCTTGATCGTTAAATTCTTTTGGCTTTTGCAACTGCTTGTCTCATTGATGAAGTTATTGCTTTATCGTGTGTAATCTGAGTTGGTAATTATTGTTGCTCTTGAACTATTTTTCCCAAAACAAGGCAGTTGAAAACTCTTTTACCATAATATAGTAGTTTAAATTGTATTTACCAAACTGCGATATTTTTTGCCACATAGGCTCTATCATATGTACATGTCGTGTTTGTGTTTTTTTGGCCTAAAGAAAAATCTTCTATAAAAGAAAATATTATTTTTTGAGTAGGAAGTCTATTTTTGTCTTCCATTTCTCAAATTCAAATCATCTTTCAATCCAGAAAGGATGTGTTCATCAGCTAATGGCTATTAAGTTGAAATAAAATCTAACATCTTTTCTTCTCTTTTTAGTCCCTTTTCCCTAAGAACCACTGAGTTTGTTTGTAATGAGAAATTGTGGATCTCTACTTTACTTGAAGTGATTTGAGTTGTATTAGATTTGTGTGTTAACTATTGATGGATACCATTTGATCTGTTAAAAGATATTTTCAATTGCTAAGTTGTCAATGAAAAAAATGTAGACATTACTTTTGAAAAAATATTCATAAATCAGTTATGGTTGGGACTTGATAAAGTTCTAGATTTAGAATTCCAAAATATTTCTAGGCTTAGGAATTGACAAGTTACAAAAATTAGGATCTATCTTTTGCATTCAATTTATTTGTTAAATTTCCCTAATGAATAGAGATTGTATTTTAGTTTGTGTTTTTTTGTAGAAGAGATATGGGGAAAGGAGTTAGATTCTATTCTAACTTGTTTTAGTGAAATGGAAAACAAAACTTTTGGTGAAATTAAAAGATAAAATAGAAAATAAAAACAAAGAATAAAAAGTTAAATACATGCTATAAGGAACCAAGTGAAGAACTGGAGAGATTAAGGTGAAATTTTATATTATTAAATTGCATTAAATGTACCTTTATCTCTTTAATCCACATAAATAATAATTAGATGTTCTTATGCTTATATGGAAAAAACTACCTTATTTTAGGAAATAGGTTTAAAACTACCATGTTTTGAGAAATAAGATTTAAAATTACCCTTATCTGGAAAAAAAACTGAACTATTCATAGTGCTCTTTGGTGTTTTTCTCACATTTGATCATGATTTTTTTTCCTCTACAGCATGAAACAGGATTATGCAAGAATCTACTTCAGGAGTATGCACAAAAGATGAATTATGCAATTCCTTTATATGAGTGCCAAAAGGATGAAACACCAGGTCGAGGGCTTGTTTTTAAATGTACTGTTGAGATTGGGGGGATTCGGTATATTGGAGCATCAGCAAAAACCAAAAAAGAATCGGAGATCAAAGCTGCTAGAACTGCTTTGTTAGCAATCCAATCGAGTGGATCTGATAAACCAAGTGGCAACTCTCAATTAACGGTAATTCCATGTAGAAAAAGGGGAGTTGAGACTAGTGTTCAAGAGGAGATGGCAAATATTCCCAAGCCTAAGAAGGCCCGGTTTAAAAAGAAAAGGTTGAAAAACAAGCTCTCCGGGGACAGGATAGACAATGCTCAAAGTGAACTTACTGAACACTTGGATACTATGGATGGTCAATCTGGATCAGAAACAGATCAAACTGATGGTTCCATCATTCGAGGAGCAAATTGCAAACCTCTAGCAATGGGAACAACGATGACTGCCCATGATGGAAAGCCTGATACTGACTTGAATGAAAGAGAAACTTCTGATACTAAAGGTGCTTTGACTTCGAATGACTCTGGTTATCCTGGAAGTGGACAGTCAGCATCTCCAAATTTTAATCAAAGCAATCATGGGACTGGTGCGGAAATATCAGCTGAGTCTAATGCTGGAACAGGTAAGGTTACTGGAATTATAGAGGCTACTTCAATGGCAAACAATCCTGTGCTCAAATAGATAGGGGCTTCAAATGCTTAAAAAACTACAGAGAGAGAATTGAGATTAATGCGAGCCAAGAGTAGGACAAACTGGAAATATATTGGGTTTTAGTTGCAGTTGCGTGAAGTTGGTATTTTGAGATTATAGGTGTAGAACTAGAAGGTACTGAGAGTATCAATAGATTAACACTACGAAAATTTCAGGTACACTGGTTGATTAAATTGTCCAAAAATATTGGATTAGACATGGAAATGTGATAACAATATCTGGCATCCTTACCGCTGCTCGATCTGTGTGGATGTACCTTTGCGGGGTGAGTGGTTCTATGAAGCATTTCTATTCTCCCTAGGTATCTGGATTTCATCTGCTCGAATTGTTTTGGTAAATGCTTGGAATAACCCCCGCACGAGGCCCCACACAATTTTCAAAATTGTTTTTTTGAAACTAAAAAAAATATTTATACAAATTTCAATAATATATTTTATGGGAAAATAAATTATTTTCCTATTAAAATTTATATTTCTTATTTATGAATTTTTTATTTTTATGGAACAATGAATATTTTTTAATTATTAGTGATAGATCATAGAGTTGATCATAAAGTTGTATTATTTTAAATGTAGAAGTGTCAAAATAATAAATAACCCAATAAAATTAAGCTTGAATTACAGGGAGGTGAATTATAATAATAATAACAATAATGATGATATTGATAATGATGAGTTAAAGAGAATTTTGAAAAATAAAATTAATATAAAGATTAAATATGATAAAAACAAATATTAAAGTTAAAGGATTTACTAATGGTATTAAAAATAAGTAAAGTATAAACTCTTTATAAATTATTAACATGATCATATTAATTATTTTTATTTATGTAATATTATATTTATAAATTTTATTAGGTATTCATAACGTTAACAAATCAAGTTTCTTTTATAACAATGATGTCGGCTGAAAATTATGAAGGATTAAGTATTTGATGTACCAAATAGTGTACAACACAAATCTAAATTAATTATTTAATAGGTATAATATTAAGAATTAATAAGAAAAAATAATAATAATAGCAAATTGTTTAGGATATAAGTACTGAAGGTTATATTGAGTTTATATTATATTTATTATAACACCATTAGTGAAATTTTTTTATTTTGATATGATAAACTTAGTTAAATATTATGAAGAAGAAAAACATAAATAAACAATATAAAAATATAAATATGATATAAGTTAACTAGGTATAGTAAAAGAAATGAAAAGCATAAATAAGAGATTAATGAAAACAAAACTTAAGCATTACAAAAATATAAATAGAGAGATAACATAAATATGATCTTGATTTGAAAACCAAGATACATTAATGAATGACAAATACCTCCTTTTATATGCTAAAATTCAAAACTATTCATTTGGTAATTAATTATTGATATAGTGGATTCAAAACTATTCGTTTGATAATTAATTATTGATGTAGTGGCCAACTATTAATTTAGTGGACTTAGTGGGCAACAGCACTAAAGCATTTTGGCTGGATGAAATGATATTAATGCAATTGAGCAACGTGTTCTTCATGAAAGTTGTTGGAAATTGTCTTTTTCTTTCACCTACCAAATTTTAGAGTATTTGGATCGCTACAACTCGAAATATGTCTAAAATACCGAGTAGTGCTTCTGGTGGACGTGGTGGATAGCCCTCAACCTCTTGTTTAGATACAATATCATTACTAGCATCAGAATTATAAGTCTTCTTCATCAAAGTTATTGGAAATTGTCTTATCCTTCCATTAACCAAATTTCACATCATTTTGCCTTTTAGAACTTGAGTTATGGTTAAAATTCTGAGCAGTGTTTAAATTGTTTAAACAGTTTTTAAAGGACCAATTATAACCCATACTCACAAACATACAGCCCTAGTTGGAGAACTCATCACAATTTTAGTTGGAAGAGTGACAATGCATAAACTTCACCACCACAGTTTCTAGCACACCATAATTTCTAAAATTCTCATGGATATGCGTCTTCTTATGCTCCACCTCTTAGCATAATTTTCAAAATTCTCATGGATATGCACCTTCTTATGCTCCACCTCTTAGAAGAAATTTTGAGGAAACTTTGTATGCATTCATTGAAAAGCAAGAGACAATCAACACTTACTTGCTCAAAACATAACATATTTTAAAGATACTCTTGCAAAATTCACATCTGCTCTCAGTTTTCAAGAGAAAGGTAAGTTTCCATCTCAACCATAACAAAATCCTAAGGGGCAATACAATGCAAATGTAAGTAGTTCTAGAAATCAACACATATATCAAGTCAAATCATTCATCACTCTTCGTAGTGGTAAGGTTATTTAAAAACCAATTCTTAAATCTTGTGAGAAAGATGATGAGTCAATCTTTAAGGGTAAGGAAGGGGTTGAATCTGAATATTGCAAAGAAAGACTGATTCCCCACCGGTACTTCCATTTCCTCATGCTATGACCAATCAGAAAGAAATCGAGGATGAAAAAGGCACCTAAAATATTGATGTGGATCTTTTATCAAAAGTGACAATAGATTCGACACCCTGTCACACCAATCGATGATTACTTTCCTAATGAATCTCTACTTTCTCTTATTTTAATGCTTTGGTTTGCTAAAAATATCAATTGTTTTTGCTTTCAGATTTTTTTCAACTCACTAGAGTATCGAAGACAAGAAAAGTTTTGAGCAACATGCAATTTTTTTATTGGGATGACCCTTACCTATTCAATTATTATCCTGATCAAATATTTCAAAGATGCATTCCCGACAATGAGGTAAGTAATGTCATTAAATTTTTTTCACTCTAAGGCACGTGGGGATCATTTCTCATCACAAAAGAGGATTGTAAAAATCTTACAAAGTGAATTTTACTGGCCCACCATATTCAAGGAATCACATGCATTCCGCAAAACCTATAGAAATTGTAAAAAGTTGGGATTTATTTCAAAACATAGAGAGTCTTTAGATAATCTTCTATTGACTCTTAAGTTTATCATAGTCGAGATAAGCATCGTGCAATTCATGACCTATGAACCCATATTCATAAAACACATGCTTGGCATAGTCTTGAAAATCTGACTAAAAAAAACCATATTTGTCATTTTTTAAGAAAATTGGATGGGAAGCCTATCCACGACCCATATAGGGCGTTTAAGCTGTTCTTGAACGTAAAACCAAGAGAAGATATGAGCCACAATCATAGAGACTCTAGCTGGCCTACATATAGGTGGTATGATTGCCCTTTAATTTCTCATCTATAAAATCCTCTCTTCCTTCCCTTCATTCTACTCAACCCATACATTTAACAAATATAGAAGTGTGTAGAAATGACAAGTTCCTCAAGTCATCACATAAGAAATATTTGTGTTTTCAGTGGATCTAATCCTGAGAAAGAAAAGGAGTTTTTAGAATCAGCAAATCTTCTAGGTCAAGTGCTAGTTGAGAGAAAGATTTATTTAATGTATAGGGGAAGCAGTCTTGGGTTAATGGGAGGTGTGTCAATAGCTGTATTTTTAAGAGATAGTCAAGTTTTAGAGGTCGTCCCCGAAGCTTTAACACAAGGGGACATCATTAGAAAAACAATTAGAGAATAACTACAAGTCTCCATAATATCTACTTGAATGAACATAATGTTTAATCATGTTGATGCCTTTATTGCCTTACCAGGTGGTCTGGACACATTGGAAGAGATCTTTCATATTTCCTTTTGGACCCAACTACACATTCACCATAAACTCATAGGTCTGTTAAATGTTAATGGTTATTATGATAAGTTGTTATCATTTCTTGATCATGTTGTGGAACAAGAATTTCTAACATCTTCTACACAACAAGTCATAATCTCTACTGATACTGCTGAACAACTGATTGACCAACTACAATCTTTCATTCCTGTAATTGATCCCTCCATGAGACGCATAAATTGGTCATCTACAGAAAATAGTAAAAAGCTTATATTGAATTTAAGTTTTCATTTGTGAATCTTTATGTCTTTCACTTTTATTATTATGTTTTGTTGTTTCTTATATTTGTTTAAATGTGTTTTAGGTTTGTTAGTGTTTGTTATTTCAGGTGATGTCTTCTATACTCTATCTTTCTACCTTAGAACATTGAGGACAATGTCTTATTTTAGTTGGGGGGAAGGTAGTAATTGACAAAAAAAAAACTAATTGTGTTTTCTATTTCATAAAACATTTGCAAAATTGTTGTTACTAGCATGGGAGAGTAAATGAATTCTTTTGTTAAAGTGAATCTTGAGATGCATCTTAGTAACCATTCTTAACAAGGTTTATTATAATACTTCTTAAAATATTCAGGTTTACAAACTCTCATATTATTATCACTTAATTCTGCTCATATACTCATTTAACATGTATTCTTTTAGTTTTCACACACACACTTTAACATATGATTGTGGATTGCACATTGGATTATTATATTATTTATGTTCTTTTATTAAAGGTAACAACTAAAGGAAAGGGATAGTATAAAATTTGAAAAAAAAAACAAAAAAAGAGCAAAAATAAAATAAAAATAAAATGATAATAATAAAAATATAGATAAGTTTGGTCCTCCCTAACCTAAGCAATTAAGCATTAATGAGTGTTTTAACACCTAATATCTTAAAGTCAACTGACTTGGAAGCTATTGGCTCAATGCTTGTTAGATAAGTTGATTAGTACTTAAAAGTGCATTTTTATCAAGGTTTTATATCATCATTTTGCTCTTGAAGTATCAATAACTCCTTAACTAAAATATGTTTTATAATAATGTATCTAATAATATAAGATACCTATAATTTGTGGTAAATGTCTATTTTTAATGCAGGCCTATCACATAAATGAAAGGATTGATTGATGAATTTAAGAACTTAAATTGAAAGGACAAAGAGATGGCGAAACTTCGAAAAGAGATGTCGGTGCAATCCAAACTAGAACACTATTCGGTAATTGGGTCATATCTGGAGCTATAGATCTCAGATTTAGGTCTACTTTATTTAAATGGAAAGGTAAGGCATAGGCCTATAACTTTCATATGGAGCCCAAAATCTAAACAGGCCATTTTCGAGTTCCAAATTGTAGCAACAACAAAGAAGCCCGAATTTGTCCTCTAGCCCGAGCGCTGTTCAGTATTTTGGCCATATCTGGAGTTCTAGAACTCGAAATGAGCTGAATGTTTTACACAAGAAAGCTGAGACAATTGCCTACAACTTTCATGTTTCAAGTGGCTTCAATTTTGACGTTATCAATGATGTTTTGGGCAGACAAGAGAAGATAAGGATTGTCACCAAGTCAAGAGTTGGCCACCCACTCATCAATTAGTCATCAAATCAATAGTTCTCAATTTTGGCCTATAAAAGGAGGCATTTGCCATGCATTTAGGCATCTTGGTTTCTAGATCAAGATCATGCTCTTCCTTTCTCTCTTTGTATTTTTTGTATTGCTTATGCTTTGCTTTCATTAATATCAAGTTTATGTCTTTCATTTCCTTTCATTTTCTTAGTTAACTTTTATCTTATTTATGTTTTTATTTTGTTTATTTATTTTTCTTTCTTTCATTATGTCTAGCTAATTTTATTATGTCAAGGTGAAAAGGCTACACTAATGGTGTAAGAATAAGTATAGTGTAAACTTAATATGGACTTTAATGTTTGATACTAACATGTTTTATATTTGTTATCTTGTTCACTCTTTAATACTTTGCTTCTTAAATGACTAATCTTGATTTATGATGTATAACACTTGGTACAACAAATGTTTGGCACTTTCATAGCCCATACTGTATGGTATAACCGACACCTGAGCTATGAAAGGAACTTGATTTGTTGTTAACATAAGTTATAATCATGAATGCTTGACGAGATTTACAAGTACTAGCATTAATCGAATAAGATGACTAATGTAATCATGTTAACAATCTATAATCTAATTGGAACCTCCTTTATGTGTGGTTTCCGATTGAAAAATAAGAGTTTATATTATACTTGTTTGACATACCATTAGTGGAACCTCTAACCTTGACATTTGTTATTATCATTGTTTAATCGTTACATTAATATTCCTTCTCAAAATTCTCATCATCTTCTTCTTCTTCTCCTTCTTTTTCTTTATTACTACTACTACTACTACTACTACTACTACTACTACTATTATTGTTATTGTTATTATTATTGTTGTTATTGTTATTGTTATTGTTGTTGTATTATTGTTATTTATAATTTGTACAATTAACCTCCCTGTGGTTCGACCCCGGTCTTGCCGGGTTATTTATTACTTCGACAGTCCTGCACTTGGGAGAAGACATCAATTTTTTAGTCGTGTCATGAGCTAAGGAGAAAAGCTTAAGAAAATCATACATTGTACTTGCTTGACCGCTTTTTATGATCGGCTTGTTTTAACTCGCAAGTGCACGAGTGTGCGATGTAACAATTAACTCGGTAAGATCGAGGTCATATCCACAGAGAGCTAGATCTGGAAATTAAGCTAAGTAACAAAAAAAACTCAAGAGAAATTAAATTAACAATAACTTGGTTGAAAATAATTGATGGATTTGTTTTTAAAGATAAAAAAAAAATATAAATAGATTTTAAATGACAAGAAAAGGTAAGTCTTGGTCCAAATCAATTTTAATGGTGATGTATTGGTGATTTCTTCAACATATATAAGATAACTCAACCTAATATCAACGATGGTGATATTAGGTCGGAAGATATTACAATGAAGATTAGAAAGATGAAGATTGATTATTGCTTAAGAATGAACAAGTACTTTCATATTAAATAAGACATTGAATCAAGCAATCTCTATACCAAAACTAAAGTTTGTGCATAAAAATTCAAGATTATAACATTACCTAAATGATTTCTAAAATTTCTTTACAATAATAAATTATTCATGAAGAAAATAAGAAGATAAACATTAAGATTCATTCATATCCTAAAGAACTCACCTCAATCACCATTATCCTTGATTTGGATCCAAGAAAGAGTTTAGCCAACCATAATTATATATAAGAACACTTCAATAAACATGAAAGAACTTGAATCCAACTGAAATAATAAGTTTTACAAACTAAAGAACCGAAATCTATAAAGAAGAACACAATACAATTTCAGAAAAAATTCGGACACAAATCTGACTCTAACTTTGCACAAAAATTCGACCCTCTTAGAAGCTTTTTTTGGAGAAGTCTATTAGAAGGTTGATTTGAAGGTTGATTTGAAGGTTGATTTGGGGTTGATTTTGGGTTGATTTTGGGCTGAATTTGAGCATCAAATAAGTATACAAATGTACTTATTATTTGGGCTAAGATTGATATTGAAACCTTGAGTGTTTAATGGTTGAAGTTTGCACACAACATAAGGCAAGTTTGGGCTTGAAATAAATCATATGATATTCTTTTCTAGAATTAGAATAGAATTGATTTTTGGGACAAATTTGGAGCACTTATTTGAACCAAGATTTGCTTCAATCTTCAACTAAATGTCTCTTCAATTCTTTGTTCTGAATTCCGACGTTGAATTTTTTGAATTAATTCATTTAAGCTCCAAAAACCTATCGAAACATTAAAACAAACTTCATTACTAAAAAAACACATCAATTATTATAAAAACAACCAAATAAAAACAATAAATACATATGTAAAATAAGAGACTTAATGACACTTTTGATGCACAATCACACCCCCCAACTTAGATTTTGCTAGTCCTCAAACAAAAGAAAACATAAAACCTTTAAAATAAAAATAATAATAATAACAATAATTAGGCTCGATTCATCACACTTGAAGGACCTATCATGCAAACATTGGTATCTTTAACTTAGTGTACACAATAGCAAATAAAGAAAAATAAGCATACTTACATTCTCTAAATCGAACATCCATACAAAATTTCCAAATTCAGTCATATTTATCGTGCAACCAACATAATTGATTCATATGAAAACTCAACTTGTAATCTTCCCTTCTCACCAACACAAACAAGGTAGCAAACTAGAGAAATATCTATATATATTTTTTTTTCTTTTTCTTTTTTTTTTCTTTTTTTTTAAAGATATGATTTATTCTTTGTCTTTAAGTTGTCACTTCCCTTTTGACGCGAATACAAACATTTGTGATGAATGCACCCGGTTACTCACAAAGTCACAAACTTAAAGTGCTTTGCATACTCATATTTCAAGTTGCCGTTTGACGTAAAGATAAAAATTTGTGATGAATACCCCTAGTTACTAAGCAACTCAAAACATTGGAGTAGATAGAATTTTGTACACATTTATTTATTTATTTATTTATGTAATGATTATTACTCTATTTACTTAAACCTTGTTTAGGACTAGATCAAAAGGGATAATCACAAGTAAAGCATCATACTCATCTTTCATGCATATTCACACAACTCACACAACTTTTACAAGGAAAGATGTACTTCAGTAATCTTAAAAAAAAGTATGCTATATCTTGCTTTATAAGATATTATCTATCCCAAATTAAAGCATGCAATGTTCAACACAATAATGAACCCAAAAAGGTAATGATGATCCTAAACAAGTCTCATTCACATACCAATGCAAGTATTTTTTTTTTTATTATTTTTTTTAACAAGCATGGTTATCTCAAGCATTCAACATAATGAAATATCTAAAATTAAGTTTTACATTATCCTCAATGTAAAAGAGAAAGAGAAGAAAAGTATAAAGATTAGAAAATTGTTACTCCCCTTCTGTTTTCAAGGATGAATGTCTAATTGAATTCTGCATGAGCTGACTTCTTGCTTGATTTTTTTTTTTAACCTGCATATCACAACTAAAAGAAAACATAAAAGAAAACATTGATGTTTTTTTTTTTTGAAAATAAAGAACCTCACACCCCCCAACTTAAAATAATGCATTGTCCCGAATGCATGAACAAGAAAATATAAGAGATGGAAGAAAGAAGAAAAAAATGAAAATGAAAATAAAAATAAAAATAAAAATAAAAACTCATTACTTTTGATACTACAATGGTATTGGATCTTCAAGATCCAATGTCTCAACTTCAGCCACAACATTTTCAAGATAAAGTTTCAATCGATGACCATTTACTTTGAAAATATTTCCATTCTTGGGATTTTCTACCTCAAATGCACCATGCTCAGAGATGGATTTAATCACAAATGGACCAATCCATTTTGTCCTCAACTTCCCAGGTAAGAGATGTAATCGTGAATTATACAAGAGAACCTTTTGACCAACATGAAAGGATTTTCTAAGAATATGTTTATCATGCAAAGTTTTCATCTTATGTTTTGAAATTTTTGCATTTTCAAATGCATCATTTCTTAGCTCCTCTAATTCATCCAATTGAAGCTTTCTATTTTTGCCAACCTCATTTTCATTGTCATTGAATTGCCGAATGGCCCAATATGCACGGTGCTCAATCTCAACAGGGAGATGACAAGGCTTTCCATAAACTAGCCTATAAGGAGACATTCCTAAAGAGGTCTTATAAGCAGTGCGATATGCCCACAAAGCATCAACTAGTCGTAGGGACCAATCTTTACGGTTTGGATTGACTGTTTTCTCTAAAATGTTCTTGATCTCCCTATTTGCCAACTCAGCTTGGCCACTAGTCTGTGGGTGATAGGGGGTACTGACCTTGTGAATTACACCATATTTTCTCATCAAAATCCCAACGGGCTTGTTACAAAAATGTTTTCCCCCATCACTAATCATAGCCCGGGGCATGCCAAAACGAGAGAAAATATTTTCTTTCAAGAATTTGACCACAACTCGATGGTCATTGGTTCGAGATGCAATGGCCTCCACCCATTTAGACACATAATCAACAGCTACAAGGATGAATTGGTAACCAAATGAACTTGGAAAAGGTCCCATGAAATCAATCCCCCAACAATCAAATATTTCCAAAACAAGGATGGGGTTAAGGGGCATCATGTTACGCCTAGTGAGGCTACCTAGTCGTTGGCATCGGTCA
The DNA here is from genome assembly GCF_000495115.2 of Populus euphratica. NCBI lineage: Eukaryota > Viridiplantae > Streptophyta > Magnoliopsida > Malpighiales > Salicaceae > Populus > Populus euphratica. The sequence goes on along the minus strand of NW_011499905.1, from coordinate 1,145,662 downwards.
CATGCAACACAGAAGGCATGAACATCTTTAAACATGGTAGGCCAATAAAAACCACACTGCAAGATTTTGGCAATGGTTTTCTTGGAAGAGAAATGCCCCCCACAGGCTAATGCATGACAAAAATTAATGACCCTTGGAATTTCATGATCAGGGATGCACCGCCTAATAATTTGGTCAGGACAATATTTAAATAGGTAGGGGTCATCCTAAAAAAAGGTGCGCACATTGCGCAAGAATTTTTGTTTGTCAAGTTTAGACCAATGAGAAGGAATTTGACTTGTGGCTAGGTAATTTGCTATGTCAGCATACCATGGAGAACCAATATAAGAGACAGTACCTGCACAAAATAAATTTTCATCAGCAAAGAGTTCATTTATTGGAGATTCATCAATTATGGTCTTATAGCTTGAAAGACGAGACAAATGATCAGCCACTACATTCTCTACTCCCTTTTTATCTCGAATTTCAATGTTAAACTCTTGGAGTAAGAGGATCCATCGAATCAAACGTGGTTTGGTATCTTGTTTTGTGAGCAAATATTTCAATGCTGCATGATCAGTGAAAACAATAACAAGAGATCCAACCAAATAAGACCTAAACTTGTCTAATGCAAAGACCACAGCTAAGAGTTCTTTTTCAGTTGTAGTGTAATTCAATTGAGCATCATTCAAAGTCTTGCTAGCATAATATATGACATGAGGTTTCTTGTCTTTTCTTTGCCCTAAAACAACCCCAACCGCAAAATCACTAGCATCACACATCAGTTCAAATGGTAAAGACCAATCAGGAGCTTGCATGATTGGTGCAGTTGTCAACAACCCTTTAAGCTTTTCAAAAGCTTCTTGACATTTTGATGTCCAATCAAATGGGACATCTTGTGACAACAAGTTACACAATGGTTTGGCAATGGTACTAAAAGAATGAATGAATCTTCGATAAAAACCAGCATGTCCTAAAAAAGATCTCACATCTTTCACAGTCTTAGGGGTAGTTAATTTTTGAATGACTTCCACTTTTGACTTATCTACCTCTATCCCTTTTGAAGAGACAATGTGACCTAAAACAATGCCATGTGTCACCATAAAATGACACTTCTCCCAATTGAGTACAAGATTGCTCTCTTCACACCTTTCAATAACTTTTTCTAGATTCATTAGACACAACTCATAAGAATCCCCATAAACTGAAAAATCATCCATGAAAACTTCCAAAAAAGTTTCCACCATGTCACTAAAGATACTCATCATACACCTTTGAAAAGTGGCTGGTGCATTACACAAACCAAAAGGCATTCTTCTATAAGCATAAGTACTAAAAGGACAAGTGAAAGTGGTTTTTTCTTGGTCTTCTAAAGAAATCTCAATTTGGTTGTAACCTGAGTATCCATCAAGAAAACAATAGAAAGCTTTTCCAGCTACTCTTTCAAGCACTTGGTCTAAAAATGGAAGCGGAAAATGGTCTTTCCTAGTCACCATGTTCAATTTACGATAATCAATGCACATACGCCATCCAGTTTGGATTCTAGTTGGTACCAGCTCATTATTTTCATTCTTCACTACCGTGACTCCAGATTTTTTTGGGACAACTTGGGTTGGACTAACCCATTTTGAGTTTGCAATAGGGTAAATGATACCTGCATCAAGTAGCTTAAGCACTTCACCTCTCACTACTTCCTTCATGTTTGGGTTTAATCGTCTTTGCATTTGTCTCACAGATTTAGCCTCTTCTTCAAGATAGATTCTGTGTGTACATAAAAGAGGGCTAATTCCTTTCAAGTCAGTAATTTTCCACCCAATTGCTTTCTTGTGTTTTCTCACCACTCTCAAAAGTTTGTGTTCTTGCTCCATGCTAAGTTTTGATGAGATCACAATAGGATATGATTCATCTTCCCCTAGAAATGCATACTTAAGATCACTCGGTAAAGGCTTCCTTTCTAGTTTATCAGGCTGGACAAGAGATTCCTCAACTTTCACTTGGGGTGAAATCAAAGGCTCAAATGATGGGGTCCATTGACCTATTGACATAATAGGCATTGGATCTAGATAAGTCTCGAGTTCTCTTACCTCCTCATCAACACATTCCAAAGAACAAAATGTTTCATCATGAATTAAAGTTCTCTCCAATGGATCCTTGATCCACACTTTCTCAAAGTGTTCTTGACAAAATGTTTGGATGAAATCTACCTCTCTAATGTCCTCATGTTCCCCGATTTGTTTGGAGACATTGAATATGTTCATCTCCACAGTCATATTCCCAAAAGACAATTTCATCACCCCATTCCTACAGTTAATTAAGGCATTGGATGTAGCTAGGAAAGGTCTCCCTAAGATGACTGGGATGGGGGCATTAGAACCTTGAATTGGTGCAGTGTCTAACACTACAAAATCAACAGGAAAGTAGAATTTATCTACTTGGACCAACACATCCTCAACGATACCCCTAGGAATCTTGATTGACCTATCAGCTAATTGAAGGGTGATTCGAGTAGGCTTGATTTCTCCTAAACCTAATTTTTCGTAAACAGTGTATGGTATTAAATTCACACTTGCTCCTAAATCCAACAAAGCTTGATCTATCTTATGACTTCCAATAATGCATGAAATGGTAGGACAACCAGGATCTTTGTATTTGGGAGGGGTCTTAAACTGGATGATAGCACTAGCATGTTCAGTTAGAAAAGCTCTTTCTTTCACATTCAATCTCCTTTTGACTGTGCATAAATCCTCAAGAAACTTTGCATAAGATGGAACTTGTTTAATTGCATCAAGGAGTGGAATATTGACTTTCACTTGTTTGAACAATTCATAGATTTCTGAGTTCATAAGATCTTGTTTAGGTTTCCCTAACCTTTGTGGAAATGGTGCTCTAGGAACAAATTCTAAATCACTCATTTTGACTCCAATTTTTCTTGAATCATCTCCTTTCTCACTCATCTCTTTCTCATTTATCTCACCTTCTTTGTCACTCAAACTCTCATTTGTCACTTGTGTTTTGATTCCCTCTTCACTTTCCCTAGATTTCTCCTCTATAATACCTTTAGGAATCCTAAAACCTACACCTTTGTCAACAATCTTTCCACTTCTAAGGGTAGTGATGGCTTGGACATGTTCATGGTTTGAAGGTTCACTAGGTGAGGATTCACTCATGTGTACCTGACCTCTAGGATTGGGCATTGGTTGAGCTGGGATTTTTCCCTTCTCTTGAATGCTTAGTGATTGAGTCAACTTAGTTAGTTGACTTCAAATGTCATCTAAGGTCCTATTGGTCTGGTCTTGGAATTTGTAAACTTGGTTGTTGATTCCTCCTTGCGTTTGCATGAATTGTTGAAGAGTATCCTCTAAGGATCTCTTATGAGGTGGTTGGTATGTGTTATATATGGGAGCATGAAATGGTTGGGGTGGAGGTTGAAATGTTTGAGGTACTGAAGAGCCCTCATTTCTCCATCCAAAATTTGGGTGGTTCCTCCATCCAGGATTATAGGTCTCAGAGTAGCGATTGCCTACTTGGTTTGGAAATGGCTTTCTAACATTACTTGAATCAGAAGTTTGGCCATATAGCACTTCCTTGAAGGCTGGAATGGTAGGACACTCAGTTGTCCTATGCCCTTTGCTCTCACAAACAACACAACTTTCCTCTTGTTGTTCACTTATGACATGCACTTTTTTAATCTCAAGAGACTCTACTTTCCTAGCCAATGAGGCTAATCTAGCATTGAGGTCATCATTCTCTTTCAATTGAAACTTCCCACTTGAATGAGAAATGGTGTTTCTAGACTCAACATGAACTGGGAGAGAAGTCTCCCATTGCTTTGTGTTTTCAGCCAATTGATCAAAAAAATCAAAGGCCTTACTTGGTTCTTTGTCATAAAACTCACCATTACACATGGTTGACACTAGCTTTTTAAAATCTACGGTAAGAGAGTCATAAAAGAAACTCACTAACCTCCACATCTCAAAACCATGATGAGAGCATGCATTTAACAAGTCTTTGAACCTTTCCCAAGCTTGGTGAAATGACTCATTTGGACAACAAGAAAAATTCATCATTTGACGTTGTAAAGCTGCTGTCCTATGAGTGGGGAAGTATTTTTTCAAAAATTCAGCTTGCATTTCTCTCCATGTACCTATTGACCTAGGACGCAAGGAGTTTAGCCAAAGCTTGGCTTTATCCTTTAGAGAGAATGGGAACAATTTAAGTCGAATGGTTTCCTCTGTGCATGTTCTATCAATAAAAGTATTACATACCTCTTCAAAGTCTTTAATGTGTATGTATGGATTTTCAGAATCCATACCATGAAATGTGGGAAGAAGTTGAATCATGCCCGGTTTCAAATTGAAAGCTTGTTAGTTAAGAGGTAAGATAATACACGAAGGTGTACTTTATCTAGCCGGGTGAAGATACTCTCTAAGAGTTCGAAAATTAGGTTGATCATTGAATTGTGGAGGTCCATTACCTTGAACACTCCCTTCACCCTCTACATCTTCAACATTAGCCATGATAAAATAATAATAATAATAATAATAATAATAATAATAATAATAATATAACAATTATATGAATATGAAAAGAAAGGAAAGAAAAGAAAAAAAATTGCAAATAAAAGTAATAGCTCAAAAATAAAAATACAACAAATTAAGAAATTCACTCTCCAATTAATAAGCACTATTAACAACAATAAACATTAAAAGATAATTATAAGAAGCTTGAATAAAAAGGCGGTGATACCGGCCAAGCACTTTAGACAATAAATATAAGAAAAATAACAACAATAAACATTAAAAAAATAATTATAACAAGCATGAATAAAAAAAACAAAGGCGGTAATACCAGTCAAACACTTTAGACAATAAATAAAAACAAAACAACAAAATAAAATGAAATAAACAAGAAAAATATTAGAAAATAATAAGAATAGACAATAAAAGAAAAATGGTTGAACCAACCAAAATCCAACAATTAATAGTCCAGTCCACAGTCCAATATCCGAAATGTTAAGGTCAATTTTTTTTTTAAGGCGGTAAAACCAGCCAATTTAATTTAATTTTTTTTATATGATTTTTTTTAGTTTTCCAATAATCAAATCTAAATTTGTTACCTTTGCTTGCTAGCTCCCCGGCAACGGCGCCAAAATTGCTTGACCGCTTTTTATGATCGGCTTGTTTTAACTCGCAAGTGCACGAGTGTGCGATGTAGCAATTAACTCGGTAAGATCGAGGTCATATCCACAGAGAGCTAGATCTGGAAATTAAGCTAAGTAACAAAAAAAAACTCAAGAGAAATTAAATTAACAATAACTTGGTTGAAAATAATTGATGGATTTGTTTTCAAAGATAAAAAAAAATGTAAATAGATTTTAAATGACAAGAAAAGTAAGTCTTGGTCCAAATCAATTTTAATGGTGATGTATTGGTGATTTCTTCAACATATATAAGATAACTCAACCTAATATCAACGATGGTGATATTAGATCAGAAGATATTACAATGAAATTTAAAAGGATGAAAATTGAGGAAGATATTACAATGAAGTTTAGAAAGATGAAGATTGATTATTGCTTAAGAATGAACAAGTACTTTCATATTAAGTAAGACATTGAATCAAGCAATCTCTATACCAAAACTAAAGTTTGTGCATAAAAATTCAAGATTATAACATTACCTAAATGATTTCTAAAATTTCTTTACAATAATAAATCATTCATGAAGAAAATAAGAAGATAAACATTAAGATTCATTCATATCCTAAAGAACTCACCTCAATCACCATTATCCTTGATTTGGATCCAAGAAAGAGTTTAGCCAACCATGATTATATATAAGAACACTTCAATAAACATGAAAGAACTTGAATCCAACTGAAAAAATAAGTTTTACAAACTAAAGAACCGAAATCTATAAAGAAGAACACAATACAATTTCAGAAAAAATTCGGACACAAATCTGACTCTAACTTTGGACAGCAATTAGACCCTCTTAGAAGCGTTTTTTGGAGAAGTCTATTAGAGACATATTTATAGGCAATTCTATCACCTTTCCAGATCATTAAAGAACAGCTCATTTGGACACCTGAGTAAAACGTTATGGGCAAAACACAAAAAGGTGTTCTGAAAAATCAAATCAAGACAGCTTTACAACTACTTTGGTGCACGTTTTTCTTCCTCCTTTATGAGGTGTCTCCTTCTTCTTTTTGACCCAAAATAATGTTAAAATATCCCCTCCAGCTTTCCATCCATGTGCTTGCCTTCTTGGATCAATGGATTACCCAAAATAAATCAATTGTTATTTGTTGTGTGGACATGTAAGATCATGGATTGTGTTTGGGTTGATTTGAAGGTTGATTTGGGGTTGATTTAGGGCTGATTTTTTGGGCTGATTTTTGGGCTGAATTTGAGCATCAAATAAGTATACAAATGTACTTATTATTTGGGCTAAGATTGACATTGAAACCTTGAGTGTTTAATGGTTGAAGTTTGCACACAACATAAGGCAAGTTTGGGCTTGAAATAAATCATATGATATTCTTTTCTAGAATTGGAATAGAATTGATTTTTGGGACAAATTTGGAGCACTTATTTGAACCAAGATTTGCTTCAATCTTCAACTAAATGTCTCTTCAATTCTTTGTTCTGAATTCCGACGTTGAATTTTCTGAATTAATTCATTTAAGCTCCAAAAACCTATCGAAACATTAAAACAAACTTCATTACTAAAAAACACATCAATTATTATAAAAACAACCAAATAAAAACAATAAATACATATGTAAAACAAGAGACTTAATGACACTTTTGATGCACAATCACTGTAGATCTCGAATTTAGGTCTATTTTATATGAATGGAAAGGTAAGACATAGAGCCTATAACTTTCATGTAGAGGTTTGGTTTTAAAAAGATCGTTTTCAAGTCCATATTATAGCTACAATGAAGAAGTTCGAATCTGTACTGCAGCCTAGACATTGTTTAGTATTGAGCCCATATCTTGAGTTTTAGAAGTCCAAATGACCTTAATTTTTTTTCCTGAAAAGCTAAGATAATTTCCTACAATTTCATTTGGAGGTCTGGTTTAAATTCTTACGGTATCAATGACATTCTATTCAGACAAGAGAACATAAGGATTATCATTAAGTCAAGAGTTGGCCACCCACTCATCAATTAGTCATCAAATTGATAGTTTTCAATTTTGGCCTGTAAAGAAAGCATTGATCATACATTTAGGCATCTTGGGTTCTCAAATGAAGATTATGCCCTTGCTTTCTCTCTTTGTATTTTTATAATGCTTAAGTTTTGCTTTCACTAATATCTTGTTTATGCCTTTCATTTTCTTTTCTTTACTTAGTTAACTTGTATCTTATTTATGTTTTTATCTTATTTATTTATGTTTCTCTTTTTCATTATGTTTAGCTAAGTTTATTATGTTAAGGTGAAAATGTTACACTAATGATATAAGAATAAGTAGCATGTAAACTCAACATGGACTTTAATGTTTGATATATTTATTATCTTGTTCACTCTTAATACTTTGCTTGTTAAATAACTAATCTAGATTTATGTTGTATAACACTTGGTATAACAAATACTTGGCATAACAAATACTTGACATTTTCATAGCTCAATCGTATGGTATAACATACACTTGTGCTAGGAAAGGAACTTGATTTGTTGATAACATAAGTTATAATCATGAATTCCTGACAATATTTACAAGTATTAGCATTATTCAAATAAGATAACTAATATAATCATGTTAACAATTTACAATCTGATTGGAACCCCCTTTATGTGTGGGTTCCAATTGAATAATAAGAGTTTATACTATATTTCTTTGAAATATCATTAATGGATCCTCTAACCTTGACATTTATTGTTATATTTGTTTAATCTTTACATTGATTTTCAATCTTAAAGTTCTCATCAACTTCTTCTTCTTCTATTATTATTATTATTATTATTATTGTTACTATTTGTTTATTGTTCGACTTCGGTCTTGCCGGGTTATTTATTACTTTGACACTCCTGCACTTAGGAGAAGATATCAATCTTTTGGTCGTGTCAAGTTTTTAGCGTCGTTACCAAAAAGGTAAATTCTTGTATAAATTATAGTATTTATTTTATTTTCTCCTTTTATTTTTCTTGTATCTAACTTTGTTTCTTTTATTTTGTTTCTTCTTCCTTTTATTTTATTCCTACACGTGTATGAGAGTGTGGTCACGCATATTAAGTGGTAGACTTTATAGGGTATCCTCATCATTTTTAGAAAATATGACCGAAGAAGATAACCAGTTGCTTCATAATGAGAATAATCATGCTAGAATACTTAGAGACCACATGAATCCCATAAGAACAAATGCACTATTATGCATAGTTTTCCCTCCTGATGCATCTTATTTTAATTTTAAATACAACATTATTCAACTTTTACCTTCTTTTCATGGCTTAGATCAAGAAAATTCATATTTGCATTTAACGGAATTTGAGGAGGTTTGCAACACGTATAATGACTCAAATTGTAGCATGAACACCATCATATTAAAGCTTTTTCCTTTTTTATTAAAAGATAAAGCTAAAATATGGCTACAAAATTTGAAACCTAGATCTATTCATGCTTGGGATGAAATGTAACAACAATTTTTAAAGAAGTTTTTCCCTTCTCACAAAATAAACTCATTTAAAAGACAAATCACCACTTCCACTTAAAAACTAGGAGAAACATTTTACCAATGTTGGAATAACCATCGAGACTTGCTTAATACTTTCGTTCATCATGGTTTTGAAACATGGAGATTGGTTTCATATTTTTATAAAAGGTTAACACCTAAAGATAAGCAAATACTTGAATTGATATGCAATGAAACTTTTAAAGATAAAGACCCTGATGAAACAATGGAGTACTTAGACTTGTTAGCTGGAAATACTCAAAATTAGGACACTAAGGTAGTTATGAGACACTAGGTAAAACTCAACCTCATACATCTAGTGGAGGTATGTACAACCTTAGGGAAGATCATAACCTCCAAGCCAAGTTTGCTTCTTTAGCTAGAAAAGTTGAGGCACTAGAATTAAAAAAGAGTGGTCAATTAAAATATGTTTAAGATATTGTGTCAAATCTGTGAAACAAAAGAACACTCAACCAATGACTGTCTAACTTTGCCTTCTTTTAAGGAATGTCTCCATGAACAAGCCCATGCTTTAAACAGTTTTCAAAGGACTAATCATAACCCATACTCGTAAATATATAACTCTAGTTGGAGAAATCACCTAAATTTCAGTTGGAAAAGTGATAATAACAATGCACAAACTTCATAACCATCGTTTTAAGCACACCATAATTTTTTAAATTCTCATGGATATGCACCTCTTTATACTCCACCTCTTAGAGGAAATATTGAAGAAACATTGCATGCATTCATTGAAAAGCAAGAGATAATCAATACTAAACTTGCTTAAAGCATGATAGATTTTAAAGATATTTTAGCAAAATTGACATATGCTCTTAGTTTTCAAGAGAAAGGTAAGTGTCCATCTCAACCACAACAAAATTCCCAGGGACAATACAATGCAAATGCAAGTAGCTCCAAAAGACAACATATGGATCGAGTTAAATCAGTCACTACTCTTTGCAGTGGTAAGGTTATTGAAAACCAAAATTCTTCCAATAAATACCCCCACACTTAAAACACAACATTGTCCTCAATGTTGAAATAAAAGCAAAGGAATATAAGAGAATGACATAAAATAAATTAAAATATGAAAAGATAAAAGATAAGGAAAAAGAAAACAAATCTGATTTTTTTTTTTTGGTGCTAGGTTGCTTCCTAGTAAGCGCTTTTGTTTTATGTCATTGGCTTGACATGTGGCATGCTCATTCTTCATAGATTGGTTCAGCTAACTCTATAGAAGCGGTGAGTTCTGCCGTCCAACCTTCATAGAAAGGGTTCAAACGATGTCCATTGACCTTGAGTACTTTGTTGGTTTCTAAACTTGTAATTTCAACTGCACCATAAGGAAAAATATTAGAAACAACAAAAGGTCCAATCCAAGGAGAGTGCAATTTTCCAGGAAAAAGTTTTAAACGCGAATGATAAAGAAGGATTTTGTCTCCAACATGAAATTCCTTTCTTGTAAGCATTCTGTCATAAAGATTCTTAGTCTTTTCTTTGTAAATCCTTGCATTCTCATAAGCATCATTTTGTTTTTCTCTCAACGTGGTGGCAGTCCTTTTGGGTACCAAAAGGATAGACGCCACCCATTCACTGTCCGTGATGGGGGGAATGACTCCTGCATCATGAAGGATAATTTGCGAAGCTTGTAAAGCCAATGCTGATTCATGCACATTTTTGGGAACACATATATGCCTCTCCATCTCTTCTATCTTGGTAAAATCATAGCCATAGCTCAAAGCTATGCTTAATCCATCTTCGCTATCAAAATCACAAACCTGCTGCATACACTTATCAACTTGGTCATAACATGTGATAGAATAAACATTGTTATAAGGATATGTCATTGCATCATGAAAATTAAATTCAATCTTTTCATCTCCTACCTCCATAGACAAAGTATCCTTACCACAATCAATCTTTGTATTGGCAGTTTTCAAGAATGGTCTCCCAAACAATATAGGAGTGCTGGTTAATAAATCACAAGAATCATGTTCCATATCAAGAATATAAAAATCACATGGAATAACCAAACTATCAATCTTGACTAGAACATCTTCTATCACACCAAGTGGGTAAACAAAACTACGATCTGCAAGTTGTATTACAATGCTAGTTTCATTTAAAGGTTCCAGACTAAGAGAATCATAAACATGTTTAGGCATAACACTAATGGATGCACCTAAATCACATAAGGCTTTTTTAAAACTAGCATTACCAATAACACATGGGATAGTAAACGCACCTGGGTCCTTTTGCTTTAAAAGCATATTCTTTTGAACAACAACAGACACAACTTCACCCATACTTACCATTTCATGACCTTTCAGTTTGAAAGCTCTCTTGGTAGTACACAACTCCTTCAAAAATTTGGCATACTTGGGAATTTGCTTGATAGCATCAAGCAAAGGAATGTTGAGTTCTACTTTCTTGAAAACCTCTAAAATTTCTTTTTCTTTGTCCTCTTTCTTTGACCTAGAAGAACTCACAGGAAAGGGTGGAATTGCTTTAAAACTGGAATTCATTGAGTGAGGAGTTACCTTTGGAGTGTTGGTCGTTGTTTCAGTTTGGAAAGGAGAAGGATGTTTCTTCTTTGTATTCAATTCAGTTTCTATCTCTTCTTCTTCCTCCATCTCAATCTCTTTCAACCTTTTCTCTTCAAGTTCTTTCCCACTTCGCAACATGATCGCACTAACATTCTCTTTTGGATTCAATGCTTGGGAGGGCAATTTTCCATTCATTTGTGCCTCCAATTGCCCTACACTCGAAGCTACTTGCCCCATTTGCTTCTCCAAGTTATGAATACTTGACCTTGTTTCCTGTTGAAAAGACATGATATTTTGTTGCAAGGTAACAGTATTAGAAGCCAAAGTTTTCATCATCTCACGAAGATCATCATTGGATGACGACCCCATAACATTGGAGTTTGTGAATGGAGGGGGTTGTCTTGCTTGATAATTTTGTTGGGGCTGAAATCCATTGGGATGGAACTGTCGGCCTTGATTGCCTTGTTGGGATGGGTTGCCATAACGTAAATTGGGATGATCTCTCCATCCGGGATTGTACGTGTTGGAAAAGGGATCATATTTATGCCGGGGTTGTCCGTTGAATACTCCATCAATTGCATGAGCTTGTTCAATATAATCTTCTTGCATTGTTGGGCACATATCCGAAGCATGTCCTTGTAAGGAGCATATGCTACAAACTTTCACCTGCTGCACATTTCCACAAGCCAAAGAACGCACAAGAGAAGTAAGATCATTAACTTTATTCTCAATGTTAGAAATACTTACCTCATTTACTCGTTTGTTGGAGAAGTCTCCACGAGTGCCAAACTGTTTTGAGTTGGCTGCCATGTTTGAGATCAATTGGCGTGCAACCTCGGGTGTCTTATCCACCAATGCGCCTCCACTTACAGCATCAATGATACTACGGTCAGTAGGCATTAATCCTTCATAGAAATATTGAATGAGCAACTGATCGGGTATTTGATGATGAGGACATTGAATGCACAGTTGCTCAAATCTTTCCCAATACTCGAAGAGTGTCTCTCCATGAGATTGCCGAATTCCACATATTTCTTTCCTTATGTTGGCAACTCGAGATGCTGGGAAATACTTCTCAAGGAAAATCTTCTTCATGGCATTCCAAGTTCCAATAGATCCTGGGAGAATAGAGAAAAGCCATGCCTTTGCTGCCCCTTTTAAAGAGAAAGGGAAAGCTTTTAGCTTAACTTGTTCTTCATCAACTCCATTCGGTTTCATGCCAACACAAACCATATGGAACTCCTTAAGATGAGTATGAGGATCTTCTCCTGCAAGACCATTAAATGTTGGTAACAAATGTATAAAACCAGATTTGAGCTCAAAGTTTACATTATTGTCAATGTTTATGCATAGTGGCTGATTTTCCACATTAGGAGCAGCAAGCTCCTTGAGTGTTTGTTGTCGTGCAATAGCCATGGTGTTGAGGCGAGCTTCCTTTCTTAACCTGCGTAAAGTGCTTTCTATTTCAAAATCAACCTGCACTTGAATTTGATTAGTAGAACGGGTCACAGGCATCAATTGCTATGAAAATTCAAAAGAAAGAAACCACACAAGAGACGAAAAATAATGCAAATTATATGAAAATCCAACGCTAGGAAACTAAAATTGCCTAAAAACCTTAGATAACAGTGGAATTTGGCCTCGCAATGGTAAGGTTAGTGGTTCACCACTAGTTTTGTTCAAAACGTCATTTCCCTTCAGGAAACAAAAGGTCGAACCCTAATTCCACAAACAAATCTGTTTTGAACAGTACCGTTGCGGCAAGTGAACAGTACCGCCGCAAGCAAAAAACTTTTTTTGTTTTTTTTTTTCTGAATATAATAAATAATAATCACAGCAAATAAAAATAACAGTACAAGCACAAGAATTAACTAAAATTATGTCCCCGACAACGACGCCAAAATTTGCTGCGATGTCGCGGTCGCACAAATTAATTACCTTAGCTTAAAACACACAAGATAGTATAGAGCAAGCAAGGGATCGATCCCACGAGGAAGATTTAGTTCAGATTTTTATGCTATATGTTATGCAATTGGGGGGTTTTGATTTGTGATAATCTAAACTATGGAAGAAATTAAACTAGTGAACACAATCAATTAAAATTGAAATTTATCAAGAAAACAAACCTTGGTCACAAGCACACATCCACCTACAGAAATCAGAACTGATCCTTAAAACGAAACTCCAGTTTATATTCTGAATTTTTATCTTTTCTTAACTTTGGTTAATTAACAGATCCGCCGTATAACTAGCCCTAACCAACAAATAATCACAGTGTTCGCACTAATGATTTAATCTAATGGCAGCCTTAAGATCTAGATAAATTCATTAATCTTAACAACCAAGTTGTCTGCTTGTGTTGCTTTGATCGAATGTTTTCCCTAAGTTTAATAACGTAGTTCCGCCACAATTATCAAGCTTAGTTGCTTCACAAGTTTATATACCCTAACTCCGGTTCTGATATCAAACTTAGCAATAGATTGTTCACAATAATAACTTAGAGTCCGCTCTAGCAATTATCAACAACAATCATAGAAAACATGCATAGGAAAACAATCATACTCATTCATAATACAAACTGAAAATAAATGAAGAATAAATCTCACAGTTCTTGAAATCTGAAAGTTTCTGCGTCCTTGCAACCAAGAAAAGAGCTTAGCCTTGCATATCTATTGAACAACTACTCCTAAAGATAAAAGAAAGCATTATTTCTAGTATGTAGAGAGGAGAGTTTGTGTTTCTTCACTTCTAGTTGCTACCACCTTTCTTTGATTCTATTGCACTCCCTCCTCTTCTTTCTTGGCTCTCTTGGTGTCTATATATAGGCTTCAATGACAGCTCCTCTTGCTTCTTTATCAATAATGGTGGCTGTCAAACATGCCAAACTTTGACATTAGTAGTCACCACAAACAACCCACCATTGTAGCCTCCTTCTTTGACAATGGCAGCATTCCAACTTGCAGCTAGTTTGTGGTTGGTGATTTGAGGTTGGTGGATTGAGGTTGGTGGCTACTTTTCTTGACCTTCTAGATTGATTTACTAGAGGGGCTAAATTGCTGAAATTATAACTTGGATGATAGTTTAGAAGCCTCGAAACATAATTTGGACTCATTTCTTCACGAAACCTGATTGCTGGCAGAATTCAGTTGTCATCTTTGAAAAATCATATCGCCCTCATCTGACATCGTTTTTGGCTGAAAATTGGAGCGTTTCTATACCTTTGAGTCAGGAATCCAACAAAATTGAGTGTGCATTAATTGGACTTCTATAGCTCCAGATATGGAATTTTGAATGGACAAAGGTCAACAGTGGCAGAATAAGAGATTTGACTTTGAAGGATGTGATTTCCATGATCTTCCTCTTTGTATTTTTCTTGCATTACATTTCCAGAAAGGTATGGATGTTAGCTTTTTAGATCTACTGGAATCACTTCATTTTGATCTCTAGAAATCACGCTCTGCACAAAACATCGACTGAACATCAAATCTGCCAATTATCTCCAATTTACTCCTTTTTGCATTTTTCATCCAAAAATGCCTTCAAAACATAAAACAAAGAATATCAAGGCATTTTACATATAAAACATGGACAAAACATTAGGTAAATGTGGGTGAAACAATCGAATAATATGGTTACATCAAATACTTATTTTTAGGATAAAATGAAACTTTTCCAGTAATAATCTCTTACAAACTAAATGCACATCATGAAGGTAAGTTATTACAAACTCTGAAAATGTGCAAAAATACATTAGGATGGACCATAGCTAACATAAAAAGAATTAATTCTTTGATTTGCACACATAGAATTTATTTGGAGAAAAATGCTAAACCCTCTAGAGAAATGCAACGAAGGCTCAATCCTAATATAAAAAATTAGTGAAAAATGAAGTCATTAAGCTTCTAAATAATGAAATCATTTATCCTATTTCTGACAGCAAATGGGTAAGTCCTACCCAAGTTGTACCGAAGAAATCTAGAGTCACTGTGATAACAAATGAGAAAAATGAGTTAATTCTAACTAGGACTATTACTAGTTAGCGCATGTGCATTGACTATAGAAAACTTAATTCAATGACTAGAAAAAATTATTTTCTTTACCCTTCATTGACTAAATCCTACAAAGAGTCAACAACAAAATTAAAATTGCATTTGAAGATCAAGAGAATACAACCTTCACATTTCCTTTTAGTACGTTTGCATATCGAAGGATGCCTTTTAGAATATGTGATGCACCAGCTACATTTCAAAGATGCATGCTCAGTATATTTAGTGATATGGTTGAACATTTTTCTAAGATTTTTATGTATAATTTTTCTATTTTTGGCGATTTATTTGATGATTGTTTGACTAACTTAGAAAAGGTTTTGAGCAGGTGTGAAGAGAACAATCTTGTACTGAATTGGGAAAAATATCATTTTATGGTAACAAATTGCATTGTACTTGGTCACATTATTTTATCAAAAGGAATTGAGGTTGACAAATCTAAAATTGATTTAATTACTAACTTGCCAACACCAAAATCTATTAAAGATGTTAGATCATTTTTAGGACATGCTAGTTCTTATAAAAGGTTCATCAAAGATTTTAGCCTAATATCTAAGCCCTTAAGTAACTTTCTAACAAAGGATAATATTTTTAAATGGACTGAACATGGTGAAAAAGCCTTTATTAAACTTAAAAACTTGCTTCTACTCATGTCATTCAACCTCCTGATTGGTCATTACCTTTTGAAATAATATGTGATGCTAGTGATTATGTCATGGGTGTTATCTTGCGACAAAGAAAAGATAAGAAACCTTATGTGATTTACTATACAAGTAAAACTTTAAATAGTGCTCAAATGAATTACACCGCCATTGAAAAAGAATTACTTGTAGTAGTATTTGCATGTGAAAAATTCAGGTCTTTTCTTGTTGACTCACCTATTGTTGTTTTTAATGATCATGCAGCATTGAACTATCTTCTTTCTACAAAAGATTCTAAGGCTAGATTGGTGCGGTGGATTTTGTTGCTTTAAGAATTTGATATCACAATCAAAGAGAAAAAAGGCACTAAAAATGTTGTCGCAAATCATTTGTTAAGATTTACAACAGATTTGAAAACTAACATCACACCAATCGATGACTACTTTTTGATGAATCTTTACTTTCTGTCTTTACATTACCTTAGTTTCCTAATATTGTCAATTTTCTTGTTTTAGGACAATTGTCAGCTCATTGGAGTACCCAAGATAAAAGAAAGTTCTTGAACAAAGTGAAGAACTTTTATTAGGATGACCCTTATTTATTCAAATATTATCCTGATCAAATATTTTGAAGATGCATTCCTAACAATGAGGTAAGTAGTGTCATTAAATTTTGTCATTCTAAGGCATGTGAGAGCCATTTCTCATTGCTTGACCGCTTTTTATGATCGGCTTGTTTTAACTCGCAAGTGCATGAGTGTGCGATGTAGCAATTAACTCGGTAAGATCGAGGTCATATCCACAGAGAGCTAGATCTGGAAATTAAGCTAGGTAACAATCGAGGTCATATCCACAGAGAGCTAGATCTGGAAATTAAGCTAAGTAACAAAAAAAAACTCAAGAGAAATTAAATTAACAATAACTTGGTTGAAAATAATTGATGGATTTGTTTTCAAAGATAAAAAAAATGTAAATAGATTTTAAATGACAAGAAAAGTAAGTCTTGGTCCAAATCAATTTTAATGGTGATGTATTGGTGATTTCTTCAACATATATAAGATAACTCAACCTAATCTCAACGATGGTGATATTAGATTGGAAGATATTACAATGAAGTTTAGAAAGATGAATATTGATTATTGCTTAAGAATGAACAAGTACTTTCATATTAAGTAAGACATTGAATCAAGCAATCTCTATACCAAAACTAAAGTTTGTGCATAAAAATTCAAGATTATAACATTACCTAAATGATTTCTAAAATTTCTTTGCAATAATAAATCATTCATGAAGAAAATGAGAATATAAACATTAAGATTAATTCATATCCTAAAGAAGCCACCTCAATCACCATCATCCTTGATTTGGATCCAAGAAAGAGATTAGCCAATCATGATTATATATAAGAACACTTCAATAAACATGAAATAACTTGAATCAAACTAAAATAATAAGTTTTACAAACTAAAGAACTGAAATCTATAAAGAAGAACACAAAACAATTTCAGAAAAAATTCGGACACAAATCTGACTCTAACTTTGGACAGAAATTTGACCCTCTTAGAAGCCTCTCCTAGAAAAGTCTATTAGAAACATATTTATAGGAAATTTTGTCAACTTTCTAGATTATTAAAGAACAGCGCATTTGGACACCTGAGTCAAAAGTTATGGGCAAAACACTGAAAGGTATTCTGAAAAATCAAATCAGGACAACTTTGCAACCACTTTGGTGCACGTTTTTCGTCCTCATTTATGAGCTATCTCTTTCTTATTTTTGACCCAAAATAATGTAAAAATGTCCCCTCCAGCTTTCCATCCATGTGCTAGCCTTCTTGGATCAATAGATTACCCAAAATAAATCAATTGTTGTTGTGTGGACATGTAAGATCATGGATTGTGTTTGGGCTGATTTGAAGGTTGATTTGGGGCTGAATTTAAGTATCAAATAAGTATACAAATATACCTATTATTTGGGCTAAGATTGACATTGAAACCTTGAGTGTTTAATGGTTAAAGTTTGCACACAACATAAGGCAAGTTTGGGCTTAAAATAGATCATATGATATTCTTTTCTAGAATTGGAATATAATTGATTTTTGGGACAAATTTGGAGCACTTATTTGAACCAAGATTTGCTTCAATCTTCAACTAAATGTCTCTTCAATTCTTTGTTCTGAATTTCGACGTTGAATTTCCTGAATTAATTCGTTTAAGCTCCAAAAACCTATCAAAACATTAAAATAAACTTCATTACTGAAAAGCACATCAATTATTATAAAAGAAACCAAATAAAAACAATAAATACATATGTAAAATAAGAGACTTAATAACACTTTTGATGCACAATCACACCCCTAACTTAGATTTTGCTAGTCCTCAAGCAAAACAAAACATAAAACCTTTGAAATAAAAAGAATAATAACAATCGTAATTAGGCTCGATTCATCACACTTGAAGGACCTATCATGCAAACATTGGTATCTTTAACTTAGTGTACACAATAGCAAATAAAGAAAAATAAGCATACTCACATTCTTTAAATCAAACATCCATACAAAATTTCCAAATTCAATCATATTTATCGTGCAACCAACATAATTGATTCATACGAAAACTCAACTTGTAATCTTCCCTTCTCACCAACACAAACAAGGTAGCAAACTAGAAAATTTTTTTATTTTTTTTTTTTTTTTTTTTTTTTTTTTTTTTGAAGATATGATTTATTCTTTGTCTTTAAGTAGTCACTTCCCTTTTGACGCGAATACAAACATTTGTGATGAATGCACCCGGTTACTCACAAAGTCACAAACTTAAAGTGCTTTGCATACTCATATTTTAAGCTGTCGTTTGACGTAAAGATAAACATTTGTGATGAATACCCCTAGTTACTAAGCAACTCAAAAAATTGGAGTAGATAGAACTTTGTACACATTTATTTATTTATTTATTTGTGTAATAATTATTACTCTATTTACTTAAACCTTGTTTAGGACTAAATCAAAAGGGATAATCACAAGTAAAGCATCATACTCATCTTTCATGCATAATCACACAACTCACACAACTTTTACAAGGAAAGATGTACTTCAGTAATCTTAAAAAAAAAGTATGTTATATCTTACTTTATAAGATATTATCTATCCCAAATTAAAGCATGCAATGTTCAACATAATAATGAATCCAAAAATGTAATGAGATCCTAAACAAGTCTCATTCACATACGAATGCAAGTTTTTTTTTTTTTAACAAGCATGGTTATCTCAAGCATTCAACATAATGAAATATCTAAAATTAAGTTTTACATTATCCTCAATGTAAAAGAGAAAGAGAAGAAAAGTATAAAGATTAGAAAATAGTTACTCCCCTTCTGTTTTCAAGGATGAATGTCTGATTGAATTGGGCATGAGATGACTTCTTGCTTGATTTTTTTTTTAACCTGCATATCACAACTAAAAGAAAACATTGATGTTTTTTTTTTTTTAAATAAAGAACCTCACACCCCCCAACTTAAAATAATGCATTGTCCCAAATGGATGAACAAGAAAATATAAGAGATGGAAGAAAGAAGAAAAAAATAAAAATGAAAAATAAAAATGAAAAATAAAAATAAAAATAAAATAAAAATGAAAACTCATTACTTCTAATACTACAATGGTATTGGATCTTCAAGATTCAATGTCTCAACTTCAGCCACAACGTTTTCAAGATAAGGTTTCAATCGATGACCATTTACTTTGAAAATATTTCCATTCTTGGGATTTTCTACCTCAAATGCACCATGCTCAGAGATGGATTTAATCACAAATGGACCAATCCATTTTGTCCTCAACTTCCCAGGAAAGAGATGTAATCGTGAATTATACAAGAGAACCTTTTGACCAACATGAAAGGATTTTCTAAGAATATGTTTATCATGCAAAGTTTTCATCTTATGTTTTGAAATTTTTGCATTTTCAAATGCATCATTTCTTAGCTCCTCTAATTCATCCAATTGAAGCTTTCTATTTTTGCCAACCTCCTTTTCATTGTCATTGAATTGCCGAATGGCCCAATATGCACGGTGCTCAATCTCAATAGGGAAATGACAAGGCTTTCCATAAACTAGCCTATAAGGAGACATTCCTAAAGAGGTCTTATAAGCAGTGCGATATGCGCACAAAGCATCAACTAGTCCTAGGGACCAATCTTTACGGTTTGGATTTACTGTTTTCTCTAAAATGTTCTTGATCTCCCTATTTGCCAACTCAGCTTGGCCACTAGTCTGTGGGTGATAAGGGGTACTGACCTTGTGAATTACACCATATTTTCTCATCAAAATCCCAACGGGCTTGTTACAAAAATGTTTTCCCCCATCACTAATCATAGCCCGGGGCATGCCAAAACGTGAGAAAATATTTTCTTTCAAGAATTTGACCACAACTCGATGGTCATTGGTTCGAGATGCAATGGCCTCCACCCATTTAGACACATAATCAACAGCTACAAGGATGAATTGGTAACCAAATGAACTTGGAAAAGGTCCCATGAAATCAATCCCCAACAATCAAATAATTCCAAAACAAGGATGGGGTTAAGGGGCATCATGTTACGCCTAGTGAGGGTAGTCGTTGGCATCGGTCACATGCAACACAGAAGGCATGAACATCTTTAAACATGGTAGGCCAATAAAAACCACACTGCAAGATTTTGGCAATGGTTTTCTTGGAAGAGAAATGCCCACCACAGGCTAATGCATGACAAAAATTAATGACCCTTGGAATTTCATGATCAGGGATGCACCGCCTAATAATTTGGTCAGGACAATATTTAAATAGGTAGGGGTCATCCCAAAAAAAGGTGCGCACATTGCGCAAGAATTTTTGTTTGTCAAGTTTAGACCAATGAGAAGGAATTTGACTTGTGGCTAGGTAATTTGCTATGTCAGCATACCATGGAGAACCAATGTAAGAGACAGTACCTGCACAAAATAAATTTTCATCAGCAAAGAGTTCATTTATTGGAGATTCATCAATTATGGTCTTATAGCTTGAGAGACGAGACAAATGATCAGCTACTATATTCTCTACTCCCTTTTTATCTCGAATTTCAATGTTAAACTCTTGGAGTAGGAGGATCCATCGAATCAAACGTGGTTTGGCATCTTGTTTTGTGAGCAAATATTTCAATGTTGCATGATCAGTGAAAACAATAACAAGAAATCCAACCAAATAAGACCTAAACTTGTCTAATGCAAAGACCACAGCTAAGAGTTCTTTTTCAGTTGTAGTGTAATTCAATTGAGCATCATTCAAAGTCTTGCTAGCATAATATATGACATGAGGTTTCTTGTCTTTTCTTTGCCCTAAAACAGCCCCAACCGCAAAATCACTAGCATCACACATCAGTTCAAATGGTAAAAACCAATCAGGAGCTTGTATGATTGGTGCAGTTGTCAACAACCCTTTAAGCTTTTCAAAAGCTTCTTGACATTTTGATGTCCAATCAAATGGGACATCTTGTGACAACAAGTTACACAATGGTTTGGCAATGGTACTAAAAGAATGAATGAATCTTCGATAAAAACCAGCATGTCCTAAAAAGGATCTCACATCTTTCACAGTCTTAGGGGTAGTTAATTTTTGAATGACTTCCACTTTTGACTTATCTACCTCTATCCCTTTTGAAGAGACAATGTGACCTAAAACAATACCATGTGTCACCATAAAATGACACTTCTCCCAATTGAGTACAAGATTGCTCTCTTCACACCTTTCAAGAACTTTTTCTAGATTCATTAGACACAACTCATAAGAATCCCCATAAACTGAAAAATCATCCATGAAAACTTCCAAAAAATTTTCCACCATGTCACTAAAGATACTCATCATACACCTTTGAAAAGTGGTTGGCGCATTACACAAACCAAATGGCATTCTTCTATAAGCATAAGTACCAAAAGGACAAGTGAAAGTCGTTTTTTCTTGGTCTTCTAAAGAAATCTCAATGTGGTTGTAACCTAAGTATCCATCCAGAAAACAATAGAAAGCTCTTCCAGCTACTCTTTCAAGCACTTGGTCTAAAAATGGAAGCGGAAAATGGTCCTTCCTAGTCACCATGTTCAATTTACGATAATCAATGCACATACGCCATCCAGTTTGGATTCTAGTTGGTACGAGCTCATTATTTTCATTCTTCACTACCGTGACTCCAGATTTTTTTGGGACAACTTGGGTTGGACTAACCCATTTTGAGTTTGCAATAGGGTAAATGATGCCTGCATCAAGTAGCTTAAGCACTTCACCTCTCACTACTTCCTTCATGTTTGGGTTCAATCATCTTTGCATTTGCCTCATAGATTTAGCCTCTTCTTTAAGATAGATTCTATGTGTACATAAAAGAGGGCTAATTCCTTTCAAGTCAGTAATTTTCCACCCAATTGCTTTCTTGTGTTTTCTCACCACTCTCAAAAGTTTTTGTTCTTGCTCTATACTATGTTTTGATGAGATCACAATAGGATATGATTCATCTTCCCCTAGAAATGCATACTTAAGATCACTCGGTAAAGGCTTTCTTTCTAGTTTATCAGGCTGGACAAGAAATTCCTCAACTTTCACTTGGGGTGAAATCAAAGGCTCAAATGATGGGGTCTATTGACCTATTGACATAATAGGCATTGGATCTAGATAAGTCTCGAGTTCTCTTACTTCCTCATCAACACATTCCAAAGAACAAAATCTTTCATCATGAATTAAAGTTCTCTCCAATGGATCCTTGATCCACACTCTCTCAAAGTGTTCTTGACAAACTGTTTGGATGAAATCTACCTCTCTAATGTCCTCATGTTCCCTGATTTGTTTGGAGACATTGAATATGTTCATCTCCATAATCATATTCTCAAAAGACAATTTCATCACCCCATTCCTACAGTTAATTAAGGCATTGGATGTAGCTAGGAAAGGTCTCCCTAAGATGACTGGGATGGGGGCATTAGAACCTTGAATTGGTGCGGTGTCTAACACTACAAAATCAACAGGAAAGTAGAATTTATCTACTTGGACCAACACATCCTCAACGATACCCCTAGGAATCTTGATTGACCTATCAGCTAATTGAAGGGTGATTCGAGTAGGCTTGATTTCTCCTAAACCTAATTGTTCGTAAACAGTGTAGGGTATATTTATACAAGAACTTACCTCCCCGGCAACGGCGCCAAAAACTTGACACGACTAAAAGATTGATGTCTTCTCCCAAGTGCAGGAGTGTCGAAGTAATAAATAACCCGGCAAGACCGGGGTCGAACCACAGGGAGGTTAATTGTACAAATTATAAACAACAATTATAAAACAACAATAACAACAACAACAATAGTAGTAGTAATAGTAATAATAATAATAATAATAATAATAATAATAATAATAATAGTAGTACTAATAATAATAATAATAATAATAATAATAAAGAAAGAGAAGAAGAAGAAGATGATGATGATGAGAACTTGGAGATCAAATATTAATGTAAGGATTAAGCAATAATAATAACAAATGTCAAGGTTAGAGGTTCCACTAATAGTATATCAAACAAGTATAGTATAAACTCTTATTATTGAATTGGAAACCACACACAAAGGAGGTTCCAATCAGATTATATATTGTTAACATGATTACATTAGTCATCTTATTCAATTAATGCTAATACTTGTAAATCTCGTCAAGCATTCATGATTATAACTTATGTTAACAACAAATCAAGTTTCTTTCATAGCTCAGGTGTCGGTTATACCATACATTATGGGCTATGAAAGTGCCAAGCATTTGTTGTACCAAGTGTTATACAACATAAATCAAGATTAGTCATTTAACAAGCAAAGTATTAAAGAGTGAACAAGATAACAAATATAAAACATGTTAGTATCAAACATTAAAGTCCATATTAAGTTTACATTATACTTATTCTCACACCATTAGTGTAACCTTTTCACCTTGACATAATTAACTTAGCTAGACATAATGAAAGAAAGCAAAATAGATAAACAAAATAAGAACATAAAAGCTAACTAAGTAAAGGAAAGGAAATGAAAGGCATAAACTTGATATTAATGAAAGCAAAGCATAAGCATTACAAAAAAATACAAAGAGAGAAAGGAAGAGCATGATCTTGATCTGGAAACCAAGATGCCTAAATGCATGGCAAATGCCTCCTTTTATAGGCCAAAATTGGGAACTATTGATTTGATGACTAATTGATAAGTGGGTGACCAACTTTTGACTTGGTGACAATCCTTATCTTCTCTTGTCTGCCCAAAACGTCATTGATAACGTCAAAATTGGAGCCAGGTTCAAACATGAAAGTTGTAGGAAATTGTCTCAACTTTCTTGTGTAAAAAATTCAGCTCATTTGGACTTCTAGAACTCCAGATATGGCCAAAATACCGAACAGTGCTCGGGCTGGAAGACAGATTCGGGCTTCTTTGTTGTTGCTACAATTTGGACTTGATAATGGCCTTTTTAGATCTTGGGCTCCATATGAAAGTTATAGGCCTATGTCTTACCTTTTCATCCATATAAATTGGACCTAAATCTGAGATTGGTAGCTCCAGATATGACCCAATTACCGAACAGTGTTCCGGTTTGGATTGCATCGACATCTCTTCTCTAAGTTTGACCATCTCTTTATCCATGCAATTTAAGTTCTTCAAGTCATCAATCAATCCTTTCATTTATGTGATAGACCTGCATTAAAAATAGACATTTACCACAAATTATAGGTATCTTATATTATTAGATACATTATTATAAAACATATTTTAGTTAAGGAGTTATTGATACTTCAAGTGCAAAATGATGATATAAAACCATGATAAAAATACACTTTTAAGTACTAATCACTGATGCCTCAACCAGCTTATTACTAGTCCCTAGTAATTAAAGCGTTAAAACAATTTGCAAATTTCACAAAGCAAGGTATTCATCATTTAACTTCCATTAATCTATCCAGATAAACAAACTCTCATTAAATTTATATATCTACTCAATACCACTTAACAAGATATTAATAAACCTTTCTTTTGTGCTCAATGTATCAATACCACTTAACAAGTTGTGTTGTTTGTGAGAGCAAAGGGCATAGGACAACTGAGTGTCCTACCATTCCAGCCTTCAGGGAAGTACTAATCAGTATTAAATTCACACTTGCTCCTAAATCCAACAAAGCTTGATCTATCTTATGACTTCCAATAATGCATGAAATGGTAGGACAACTAGGATCTTTGTATTTGGGAGGGGTCTTAAACTGGATGATGGCACTAGCATGTTCAGTTAGAAAAGCTCTTTCTTTCACATTCAATCTCCTTTTGACTGTGCATAAATCCTTAAGAAACTTTGCATAAGATGGAACTTGTTTAATTGCATCAAGGAGTGGAATATTGACTTTCACTTGTTTGAACAATTCATAGATTTCTGAGTTCATAAGATCTTGTTTAGGTTTCCCTAACCTTTGTGGAAATGGTACTCTAGGAACAAATTATAAATCACTCATTTTGACTCCAATTTTTCTTGAATCATCTCCTTTCTCACTCATCTCTTTCTCATTTATCTCACCTTCTTTGTCACTCAAACTCTCATTTGTCACTTGTGTTTTGATTCCTTTTTTTTTTTTGGTAAGTTGACGTATATATTAAAGGAAAACGATACAAAGATTATAAGGGGCATACCCCAGATTTACAATGAGAACAGAAACGTAAAACAGTAGATGGCTACATGCTAGCCACCGAACTGAAAACTCAAGACCTAACTTGATTCGTTAGGGAAACCAATACAACTAGCTAAATATCAAATGAAGAATCTATGTTATTAACCCTCCATGCTCGTTGGATTCTTTTATTTTCATCTGTTGGTAGAACGTTCCTCATCAAATCAAGCTTATCACGGATGATACATTCGATTTGATGAAAGACCAAATTCTGAGTTCTAGATATTCCAGCAAAGGTCCTTGCATTCCTTTCTTGCCAGATATGATACACTGTAGCTGCAAAACTGAGTTTACGAGAAAAATTGATGAAACTTTTGCCATGCCAAGTGACAGTGGCCCATCGAATCCATTCATCCCATCCTTTTGTCATTCTTGGAATGTTGCATCTGTCACAAACATCCCACCAGATCGCTTTAGTATAGGAGCATTCAAAGAACAAGTGGTTGTGATCTTCGTAGTTGCGGAGACAGAGTGAGCATCTATTGGGACCATGTATACCAAATCGATGAAGTCTATCTTGAGTTGTGAGTTTCTGTTGGACAGCCACCCATAGAAGAAACGAATGTCTTGGAACAGCATTCTTGAACCACACAATGTCATGCCATTCGACCATCGTATGATGAAATCTTAGTTGTTCCCAAGCTATTTTGATCGAGAATCTGTGATTTGGTGAATCCAGCCAAACAATCTCATCATTTTGCCCTATCATAGGATTAGAATTGGAAGGAATAGCTTCTACAATGGGGTGCCATCCAATAGCGTGAGTGGTAGGAATTTTCCATTCTGAGTTATGAATCAGCATATTCACCTTCGCGTTCTTTTCCATACCTGAATCATAGATGAATCTGTCGCCGTAAGAATCTGCGAGCGGGCTATGAGGATGCCAATTGTCAAACCATAGAGAAGTTGTCCTGCCATCCCCTATGATGTACTTCATCTTCGGCCATGCTAAGGATCTTAGCTTTAGAATCTTTCTCCATGCCCAAGAGCAATTCTGTGGCGTCTTGATTGTCCAGAAATTCCTACCTCGCAACAGATTACATCTGATCCAAGTAGACCAGATTGAGCCATCTGAGTCATTGCACAGGTTCCAAATGTGTTTCAACAAAGCAATCTTGTTCCATTCTGTTATCCTCTTTATTCCTAGCCCCCCCTCCTTTTTTGGAAGACATACCTGATCCCAAGCCACTTTAGCCCCAGTAGTTCTCATATCTGAACCTGACCAAAGAAAGGATCTCATAATTTGCTCCACACTTTTTATGACTTGCCCAGGTAAGAGGAAGAGAGATGCCCAATAGACCTGGATGGAAAATAAAACTGAATTAATCAGTTGTACTCGTCCTGCATACGAGAGTGTTCTACAAGTCCAATGTCGAACTTTACAGGTGATTCGATCCACGAGACCCTTACAATAAACAACCTTTAGTCTGGACGAGATAAGAGGCACTCCCAAATATTTCATAGGGAGCTCCCCCTCTGCAAACCCAAGAACATGAATAATCTCTTCCCTCTCAGCATTTAACACACCGCTTAAGAAGATGTCACTTTTATTTGGATTTGGATACAGACCTGATAGATCTTGAAACTTTGTGAGCACAATTTTGATCATACGAATTGAGTTTACATCTCCTTTGCTAAAAATCATCAAGTCGTCAGCAAAACAAAGATGAGAAATGTTGTCCTTCTTGCATCTCCAGTGGAACTTGAAGTTTTGGTTGGCACTCATCTTGCAGAATAGCCCCGAAAGGATTTCCATACATAGGACAAACAAATATGGAGAAAGTGGATCCCCTTGTCGAAGCCCTCTCCCCCCTTGAAAATAACCTGCAAGCTCACCATTGACGTTGATAGAGAATTGACATGATGTAACACAAACCATAATCCAATCAATGACTGTTCTAGGGAATCCCATTTTTCTTAACATAGCGTCAACGAAATCCCACCGAACCGAGTCATAAGCTTTCATCAGATCTACTTTCATAGCACAACGGGCAGGTCCCGTAGATTTATGATAGGCTTTCATTAGTTCCTGAGACAAAAGAATGTTGTCGCTGATTCTCCGTCCAGAGATAAAAGCAGTCTGATACGGACCTACTAAGGATGGCAAAACAGCTGTGATTCTCCCAGCTAGAATCTTAGCGATGCATTTGTACACGGTATTGCAGCAAGATATAGGACGAAAATCTGTCAACCTCGTAGGATTGGCAACTTTAGGAATAAGGGAAATTGATGTAGCATTCATTTCTTTAAGCATTCTCCGAGTGTGAAAGAAGGAGCTAACAGCATTGATTACATCCTCCCCAACTATGTGCCACATTCTTTTGAAGAAACCTGCGTTAAATCCATCCGGACCAGGGGCTTTGTTGTTCTTCAAACTAAACATAGCATGCTTAATCTCCTCCCTTGTTACATCTTGTGCTAATGCATGTTGTTGCGTTGAAGACAGTTTCAAGTTAATTGCCGATTCCATCTCTTCCTCATTCAGAACCCTAGGCATCTGTTCCACTCTTAACACACGCTGGAAGTACGCAACGACTTCTGATTTAACTGCCTCATGTCCTTCGACAACCTCTCCATCCTCCTTTGTAAGTGAAAGAAGTTTATTTCTATGCTGTCTTCCATTTACTGATTTGTGAAAGTAGCCAGTATTCTGATCCCCCAAGCTAAGCCACTGTGTATCCTTGACTTTTGTTTGAAAAAACTCTCTTCGGCCTTGACGATAGAAGCGTAGTTACGTAGAGCATCCCTTTCTCGCATGCACAAAGTTGGATTCCCATGTGCTGTATGGAGAGCCTGTTGAGCCTTATCCATTTCATCTTTCGCATCTTTGACTCTATCTGAAATGTTGGAGAAGTGAGTCATATTGAAAAGTTTCAATTCCCGTTTTAGTTTTCTTAGCTTGCAACACAGCTGATACATTGGACAACCCCCTGAATTGTGTTTTGATTCCCTCTTCACTTTCCCTAGATTTCTCCACTATAATACCTTTAGGAATCCTAAAACCTACACCTTTGTCAACAATCTTTCCACTTCTAAGGGTAGTGATGGCTTGGACTTGTTCATGGTTTGAAGGTTCACTAGGTGAAGATTCACTCATGTGTACCTGACCTCTAGGATTGGGCATTGGTTGAGCTGAGATTTTTCCCTTCTCTTGAATGCTTAGTGATTGAGTCAACTTAGTTAGTTGACTTCGAATGTCATCTAAGGTCCTATTTGTCTGGTCTTGGAATTTGTAAACTTGGTTGTTGATTCCTCATTGCGTTTGCATGAATTGTTGAAGAGTATCCTCTAAGGATCTCTTATGAGGTGGTTGGTATGTGTTATGTGTGGGAGCATGAAATGGTTGGGGTGGAGGTTGAAATGTTTGAGGTACTGAAGAGCCCTCATTTCTCCATCCAAAATTTGGGTGGTTCCTCCATCCAGGATTATAGGTCTCAGAGTAGGGATTGCCTACTTGGTTTGGAAATGGCTTTCTTACATTACTTGAATCAGAAGTTTGGCCATATAGCACTTCCTTGAAGGCTGGAATGGTAGGACACTCAGTTGTCCTATGCCCTTTGCTCTCAACTTCCCTGAAGGCTCTTGAATCAGAAGTTTGGCCATATAGCACTTCCTTGAAGGCTGGAATGGTAGGACACTCAGTTGTCCTATGCCCTTTGCTCTCACAAACAACACAACTTTTCTCTTGTTGTTCACTTATGACATGCACTTTTTTAATCTCAAGAGACTCTACTTTCCTAGCCAATGAGGCTAATCTAGCATTGAGGTCATCAGTCTCTTTCAATTGAAACTTCCCACTTGAATGAGAAATGGTGTTTCTAGACTCAACATGAACTGGGAGAGAAGTCTCCCATTGCTTTGTGTTTTCAGCCAATTGATCAAAAAAATCAAAGGCCTCACTTCGTTCTTTGTCATAAAACTCACCATTACACATGGTTGACACTAGCTTTTTAAAATCTGCGGTAAGAGAGTCATAAAAGAAACTCACTAACCTCCACATCTCAAAACCATGATGAGGGCATGCATTTAACAAGTCTTTGAACCTTTCCCAAGCTTGGTGAAATGACTCATTTGCACTACAAGAAAAATTCATCATTTGACGTTGTAAGGCTGCTGTCCTATGAGTGGGGAAGTATTTTTTCAAAAATTCAGCTTGCATTTCTCTCCATGTACCTATAGACCTAGGACGCAAGGAGTTTAGCCAAAGCTTGGCTTTATCCTTTAGAGAGAATGGGAACAATTTAAGCCGAATGGTTTCCTCGGTGCATGTTCTATCAATAAAAGTATTACATACCTCTTCAAAGTCTTTAATGTGTATGTATGGATTTTCAGAATCCATACCATGAAATGTGGGAAGAAGTTGAATCATGCCCGGTTTCAAATTGAAAGCTTGTTGGTTAAGAGGTAAGATAATACACGAAGGTGTACTTTGTCTAGCCGGGTGAAGATACTCTCTAAGAGTTCGAAAATTAGGTTGATCATTGAATTGTGGAGGTCCATTACCTTGAACACTCCCTTCACCATCTACATCTTCAACATTAGCCATGATAAAATAATAATAATAATAATAATATAACAATTATATGAATATGAAAGGAAAGGAAAGAAAAAAAATGCAAATAAAAGTAATAGCTCAAAAATAAAAATACAACAAATTAAGAAATTCACTCTCCAACTAATAAGCACTATTAACAACAATAAACATTAAAAGATAATTATAAGAAGCTTGAATAAAAAGGTGGTGATACCGGCCAAGCACTTTAGACAATAAATATAAGAAAAATAACAACAATAAACATTAAAAAATAATTATAACAAGCATGAATAAACAAAAGGCGGTAATACCGGCCAAGCACTTCAAACGATAAATATAAGAAAAATAATCATAACAAAACAACAAAATAAAAAGGAAATAAACAAGAGGCGGCAATACCGACCAAGCACTTTAGACAATAAATATAAGAAAAATAACAACAATAAACATTAAAAGATAATTATAACAAGCATGAATAAAAAAAACAAAGGCGGTAATACCGGCCAAACACTTTAGACAATAAATAAAAACAAAACAACAAAATAAAATGAAATAAACAAGAAAAATATTAGAAACTAATAAGAATAGACAATAAAAGAAAAATGGTTGAACCAACCAAAATCCAACAATTAATAGTCCAGTCCACAGTCCAATATCCGAAATGTTAAGGTCAATTTTTTTTGAGGCGGTAAAACCAGCCAATTTAATTTTTTTTATATGATTTTTTTTAGTTTTCCAATAATCAAATCTAAATTTGTTACCTTTGCTTACTAGCTCCCCGACAACGGCGCCAAAATTGCTTGACCGCTTTTTATGATCGGCTTGTTTTAACTCGCAAGTGTACGAGTGTGCGATGTAGCAATTAACTCGGTAAGATCGAGGTCATATCCACAGAGAGCTAGATTTGGAAATTAAGCTAAGTAACAAAAAAAACTCAAGAGAAATTAAATTAACAATAACTTGGTTCAAAATAATTGAAAACTCAAGAGAAATTAAATTAACAATAACTTGGTTGAAAATAATTATGGATTTGTTTTTAAAGATAAAAAAAAATGTAAATAGATTTTAAATGACAAGAAAACGTAAGTTTTATGACAAGAAAAGTAAGTCTTGGTCCAAATCAATTTTAATGGTGATGTATTGGTGATTTCTTCAACATATATAAGATAACTCAACCTAATCTCAACGATGGTGATATTAGATCGGAGGATATTACAATGAAGATTAGAAAGATAAAGATTGATTATTGCTTAAGAATGAACAAGTAGTTTCATATTAAGTAAGACATTGAATCAAGCAATCTTTATATCAAAACTAAAGTTTGTGCATAAAAATTCAAGATTATAACATTACCTAAATGATTTCTAAAATTTCTTTACAATAATAAATCATTCATGAAGAAAATAAGATAAACATTAAGATTCATTCATATCCTAAAGAACTCACCTCAATCACCATTATCCTTGATTTGGATCCAAGAAAGAGTTTAGCCAGCCATGATTATATATAAGAACACTTCAATAAACATGAAAGAACTTGAATCCAACTGAAATAATAAGTTTTACAAACTAAAGAACCGAAATCTATAAAGAAGAACACAATACAATTTCATAAAAAATTCGGACACACAATACAATTTCAGAAAAAATTCGGACACAAATCTGACTCTAACTTTGGACAGCAATTCGACCCTCTTAGAAGCTTTTTTTCGAGAAGTCTATTAGAAACATATTTATAGGAAATTCTTTCACCTTTCCAGATCATTAAAGAACAGCTCATTTAGACACTTGAGTCAAAAGTTATAGGCAAAACACCAAAAGGTGTTCTGAAAAGTCAAATCAAGACAAACACCGAAAGGTGTTCTGAAAAATCAAATCAAGACAGCTTTACAACTACTTTGGTGCACGTTTTTCTTCCTCATTTATGAGGTGTCTCCTTCTTCTTTTTGACCCAAAATAACGTTACTACTTTGGTGCACGTTTTTCTTCCTCATTTATGAGGTGTCTCCTTCTTCTTTTTGACCCAAAATAATGTTAAAATATCCCCTCCAGCTTTCCATCCATGTGCTTGCCTTCTTGGATCAATGGATTACCTAAAATAAATCAATTGTTATTTGTTGTGTGGATATGTAAGATCATGGATTGTGTTTGGGTTGATTTGGGGTTGATTTAGGGCTGATTTGGGGCTGAATTTGGGATGAATTTGAGCATCAAATAAGTATACAAATGTACTTATTATTTGGGCTAAGATTGACATTGAAACCTTGAGTGTTTAATGGTTGAAGTTTGCACACAACATAAGGCAAGTTTGGGCTTGAAATAAATCATATGATATTCTTTTCTAGAATTGGAATAGAATTGATTTTTGGGACAAATTTGGAGCACTTATTTGAACCAAGATTTGCTTCAATCTTCAACTAAATGTCTCTTCAATTCTTTGTTCTGAATTCCGACGTTGAATTTTTTGAATTAATTCATTTAAGCTCCAAAAACCTATTGAAACATTAAAACAAACTTCATTACTAAAAAACACATCAATTATTATAAAAACAACCAAATAAAAACAATAAATACATATGTAAAATAAGAGACTTAATGACACTTTTGATGCACAATCAGTAGTTAAACCCAATTTCTCCACCAAGGTAGTTGACGCAACATTAGTGCAACTTCCATTATCAATGATCATCCCACACACCTTATCTCGAATCTGACATCGAGTATGAAAGATGTTCTCACGTTGCTCAACACTAACATCAACTTGTGCATTTAGAACCCGTTGCACAACCAACAAATCTCTCTTCACTGGTTCGAAATCCTCCTCCTGTTCCATTTGTGCCTCATCTTCATCTTCAGTTTCAGCCTCATGTCCACTGATCAGCTCTCCATGATCCCCATGCAATATCATTACCCTTTTATTTGGACATTCTGAAGCAATGTGCCCATGTCCTAAGCACTTGAAGCACTTGATGTCTCGTGACCTCCTTGGATGTGGAGGTTCTGTCACCTTCTCCTTTCCCTTTAAAGAATCAGAACTGGTATTCCCCTTGCTGACCTCCACCTTCTCATCTCGTTTAGGTGTGCTCCACGTTCGAGTAGGCGTAGATCTGTCCCTTGTCGTACTTGACGTAGTTACTCTAGTTCGGACACCTCCTCGTTTCTGCTGCCTCTCTACATGACTTGCAAGCTTTATAACATCCTCAAGGAAGATGTACGGTTGCAATTCAACCACATTAGCTATATCCTTCCTCAACCCTCCAAGAAATCTAGCTATTGTTTTGTTCTTGGGGTTCCATCAATTCACATCGAATCTGTAGCAACTCAAACTCTTTCACATACTCTTCCACGCTTAAAGATCCTTGTCGCAAAGTCTGAAGTCTGATGTATAGCTCTTGTTTATAGTAATCAGGAACAAATCTCTTCTTCATCACTCTTTTCATAGTTGCCCACGTTCTAATCTCCTCTTCTCCATCCCTTCTCCTCTGAATCTTTAAGTTTTCCCACCATAAAAGAGCATAATCTGTAAACTCAAGTGCTGCCACCTTGCATTTCCTTTCTTAAGAACATTCATACCATTTGAACACCTTTTCAACCTTCTGAATCCATTCCAAGTATTCCTCGGGTGAACTACTTCCTCGAAACGGTGGAATCTTAAGTTTGAGACCACTAGGAGGATTATTATTCTGTCTTCTTGGTCTGCCCCTGTCATCGGCCTCATCATCCCCATTTGGATCTCCATCAGCTTCTACAAAATCATTTCATGGCACCCTAAGTGCTTGCCTCTGCTGGGGTTGCAAATTATTTCTTTGCATCATTTGCATAAGGGTATGCAACTGTTCACGAATTTCAGTCATTTCGTCCCGAATCTCAGCATGAGATCGTTGTAAGCCCATAACCTGTGCTTGTTCTAAACTAAACACTCTCGGCAAATCTTCTTTATCTCCAGCCATAATTAAGTTTATCAACCTCAATTCCTACAAGCCTTTCTTCTATTTCTGGCTCCTGCCTTAGATCGCAACTGATGCTCTGATACCAGATGTTGTGTCGTGAATGATTCAAAAATCAGCAACAATGAATCTGATGAAAATGGATGAAGGATGGGTCTGGTTGTATTGTCTTTCTTTTGGTGTTTAGGCTAGATTATAGTATTTTTAAGGTAAATAAAAAATGGAGGATAAACTAGAGTGATACTTTGATAAGTCGATCTGGACACCACAAAGATCAATCTAGGATTTTGACGCCACACTCTTTGTGATTGAAGAGTGATAAGTCAGGTAGGGTTCTTCACAAATCAATTTGGAAGAATAACTCTTAATTCTTAGAATTAAGTTCAAATATTGGCCAAAAGTTGTTTATTACATATTCTGATGCCATATTTATTTTATTTTGGCGCCGTTGCTGGGGAGGTAAGTTTTGTATAAATTATAATATTTATTTTATTTTCTCTTTTCACTTTTCTTGTATATAACTTTGTTTCTTTTCTCTTGTTTCTTCTTCTTTTGTTTTCTTTTTCCTTTTATTCTATTCCTTTTCAAAGTCTCAATCTAGGTGAGTTAAAACCAACTTCTATAACTCTTTTACTTGCCGATAGATCTATAAAAGTGCCTAACGAAATAATTGAAGATGTGTTAGTACAAGTCGATAAATTCATTTATCTTGTGGATTTTATTGTCTTGGACACACAACCTGTTGAAGCATGTAATTCATTTCCTGTTATTTTAGGACGTCCGTTTCTTGCAACTTCTAATGCATTGATTAATTGTAGGAATGGACTGATGAAGCTATCATTTGGAAACATGACATTGGAGATGAATATTTTCAACATTTGCAAGCAACCTGGAGATGATAATGATTTACAAGAAGTAGATCATATTGACGAATTAGTTTATGATCAACTTGAATCTACTTTAAGTAAAAATGAGTCGGATGAATCTGAAGATTTGCAAATGATTTATTCTGAGGAAGAAATCACGGATGAAAAACGCACCGAAAATGTTGATGTGAATCTTTTGTCAATAGTGACAACAGATTTGACATCTGACATCACACCAATCAATGATTACTTTCCTAATGAATCCTTACTTTCTCTTAGTCCAACGCCTTGGTATGATAAAAATATCAATTTTCTTGCTTTAGGAGATTTGCCAGTTGATTGGAGTACCCAAGACAAAGAAAAGTTTTTGAACGAAGTGAAGAGCTTTTATTGTGACGACCCTAACTTATTCAAATATTGTCCTGATCACATATTTGAAAGATTCATTTCCGACAATGAGGTAAGTAGTGTCATTAAACTTTGTCATTCTGAAGCATGTGGAAGTTATTTCTCGTAAAAAAAGACATCTGCAAAAATCTTTCAAAATGGATTTTATTGGCCCACTATGTTCAAGGACATACATGCATTCTGCAAAACTTGTGAAAATTGTCAAAAAGTTGATACTGGTCAAAAAGTTTTGTTTTATAATTCTCAACTCTATGCATTTCCTAAAGAGCTAAGATTAAGATGGAGCAATCCTTATGGGGTCTGTGATATTGAGAATTCAATGAATGACAATGATTTTAAGGAAAATGGACATCGTTTGAAAGCTTACTTTGATAATTTTCCTAGTGAAAATGAATCAACTGGTTTGAATGATCTTGTAGATAAAGGTTGATTATTTTGTTTTTCTCACATTGTTTTTGTGTTTTTTTTTTAGTGATTTTTGCTAGTTTCTCTCACCCCGGTTAAATGACGGATAACAGTACTCCGTGACTTAAGTCGGTTCTTTCAGTTTCCCACAATAACTGATATCTGTGTATATATTTGTGCAATTCTTTGAATCTCTCTCCAATTCTCATTTGAAAATGGACACTAATCTTGAAAAATTGAAAAAGTATTTTCCCGCTCTGCCTCAGAATGCGATTACAAAAATTTACGGTGCTAGATGTGCAAGATTGAGATTGTTAATGAATCATGGAATTCCTGAAGATATTTGCTGGTTGATTGAAGCAAAGGTCCGATTATCAGGTGAGTCCTCTAACTCCTTCATTTCACACATGCCTGGAACAGGTAAAAGCACTTTTGCAAAGAAACGTCGTGCAAAACGACTGAAAGTCTGTCATCGATGTGCTAGATGGACTTGTAATACACAATGTCGTTCTTTAGGAATGGTATCTATAAACCGTGAAGATAAAATACAATTCATTAAGGATGGTCTGCGTAAGGAGTCTTTAGATAATCTTCTATTGACTCTTGAGACGCATCCTAGTGGAGATGTGCATCGTGTAATTCATGATTTTTGACCACTATTTCATAAAGAACATGATCAACTTAGTCTTGGGAATCTCACTAAAAAAGACCTTGTTTGCCAGTTTTTAAGAAAACTGGATGGGAAGCCTATCCCCGACCCATAGAGGGCGTTTAAGCCGTTCTTGGATGTAAAGCCAAGGGAAGATGTGAGTCACAATCACAATTACCTGTACATACACATGCTTTTTCAAAAGTAAATAAATAAATAAATAAAGAGAGAGAGAGTGTGTGTGTGAGACTCCAGTTGGCCTACATATAGGTGTTACGATTGCCTTTCTAATTTCTCATTTATAAAACCCTCTCTTCCTTCCTTTCATTTCTACTCAACCCATACATTCAACAAATACAGAAGTGTGTAGAAATGGCAAGTTCCTCAAGTCATCATATAAGAAATATTTGTGTTTTCGGTGGATCTAGTCCTGGGAAAGAAAAGGAGTTTTTAGAATCAGCAAATCATCTTGGTCAAGTGCTAGCTAAGAGAAAGATTCATTTAGTGATGCGGATCAGCCTAACACCAAGCATAATCATGCCAATAACCCATTGGAGGTGCCGATTGGGCCAATCACAAGAGATAGGGCTAAGAAGCTTAAAGAAGCATTGAATGGGCTTGTTCAGAATATATGGAACAAAATGGACCTAGAGAGGCTTGGAACATTTAAGGAGCATGAAGAACAGCCTTTAATTCATTTAGTTCAGGTCCAAGAAGAGCCCAATTCATGTGGAACAAGGGGTTGATGTGTCCGGCCCAATACCAGCCTTGTTAGGCTTGTCTTTTCTAATACTACAAGGATAAAGAGTCAGCAATTTATGAGTTTCATGATTTATTGTTAACTAATATTTCACCTACTATTTTATTGCTTTAGCTTCTGTAAATTTTAAATTAATCTCTCAAACATTTTCATCTCAATTCATAAGATTTTCTCCATAATTTATTATTTTTAATTAATATTTACATTATTTAACCCAAATTTATCTATTTTTTACTAAGGGTTTACATTCTC
Source organism: Populus euphratica (assembly GCF_000495115.2). Classification (NCBI taxonomy): domain Eukaryota; kingdom Viridiplantae; phylum Streptophyta; class Magnoliopsida; order Malpighiales; family Salicaceae; genus Populus; species Populus euphratica. Next base: position 1,108,227 of record NW_011499905.1, on the reverse strand, counting down.
CACTCATTGTAAAATCTCATCATCGAAATTGCAATTCATATGTCTATCCAGTACCAAACCACGATATTTCTCACCTTCCCTACAAGCATACACAATTTTTTTTTTTACCATTACTTCAAACCACGAACTCTTATAGTTTCTCTTTAAGTATTAACCTTAAAGTTAAAATTTATTCCTCTTTTTCAATCTTTAAGTGTCACTTTCACTATCTTCTATAGAGTTGAGATATTTGAAATCTAGGTCTGCATTGGAATAAGTTTGATGCGAATCAGCCTAACAACTTATCGAAGAACAACTGTGTTTGTGGCGTCATCCTTATACTTCTCGTTCGCGAATCAATATTCGTTGGGTGGGGGTTTCTGTTTTCAATAGTGCTGGTGCCTAGGTACAAGTTATCTTTGTGTCACACTCCTATCAAACCTGATTTACTCGGCTTTCCGGGAATTGGCATCTTTGCGTGTGGGTTGCGTGACCATGTGATCACGAGGTTCGCATCATTTAGTGTATGGAGGAGGCAGTCTTGGGTTAATGGGAGGTGTGTCAATAGCTGCGTTTTTAAGAGGTAGTCAAGTTTTGGGGGTCGTCCCCGAAGCTTTAGCACAAGGGGACATCATTGGAAAAAACAATTGGAGAGGAACTTCAGGTCTCCACAATGTCGGCTCGAATGAATGCAATGTTTAACCATGTTGATACCTTCATTGCTTTACCAGGTGGTCTAGGCACATTGGAAGAGATCTTTCATATTTCCTCTTGGGCCAACTGTACATTCATAGGTTTGTTAAATGTTAATGGTTATTATGATAAGTTGTTGTCTTTTCTTGATCAGGCTGTGGAACAGGAATTTCTAACATCTTCTGCACGACAAATCATAATCTCTGCTGCTACTGCTGAACAATTAATTGACCAACTACAATCCTTCATTCCTGTAATTGATCCTTCCATGAGTCGCATAAATTGGTCAACTAAGGAAAGCCGTAAAAAGCTTAGATTGGATTTGAGCCTTCATTTGTGAATTTTTGTGTCTTTTGGTTTTATTATTGTGTTTTGTTATTTCTTATTTTTGTTTCAATGTGTTTCAGGTTCGTCAATGTTCGTTATTTCAGGTGATATCTTCTGTACTCTATCTTTCTACCTTTAAACATTGAGGACAATGTCTCGTTTTGGTTGGGGGGAGAGGGTAGTAGTTGATAATAAAAACAAAATTGTTTTTCATTTCATAAAGCATGTGCATAATTGTTGTTACTCGGATGGCAGAGTAAAGGAGCTCTTTTGTTAAAGTGACTCTTGAGACGCATCTTAGTAACCATTCTTAACAAGGTCTATTATAATACTTCTTGAAATATTCAGGTTTTCAAACTCTCGCATTGTTATCACTTAATTCTGCTCATATACTTATTTAACATGTATTCTTAAACCTTAATTTACACACACACACACACTTTAACATATGATTGTGGGTTGCATATTGGATTATTACATTATTTATGTTCTTTTGTTAAAGGTAACAACTAAGGGAAAGGGATTGTATATAGAAAGAGATTGTATATAATTAAAAAAAAAGAAAAAAAAAATAAAAAAAAGAAAAAAAAATGATAATAATAAAAATGTAGATAAGTTTGGTTTCGTAGCCTCCCTAACCTAAGCAATTAAGCCCGAAGGGGTGTTTTAACACCTAATACCCTAAAGTCAACTCACTTGGGAGCTATTGGCCCAACGCTTGTTACATGGGTTGAGGAGAAAAGCTAAAGGAAATCAAACATTGCACTATCTACATATCAGTATCTGCGACCCGAGTTACTAAGCTCGTAGGGGTGTCTTAACACCTAATGCCCTAAGACCAACTGGTCTGGGAGTCATTAGCCGAAAGCTTGTTACATGGGTTAAAGATGTATGGTGTTTTTAAATTATATGTATATATATTTTAAAAAAAAAACAAGAAGAAAAAAAAAGACGAAAATAATAATCCCAACCCAAGGAAGTTAACCTTAAACATTAGAACAAAAATTTTGTTTTCTTCCAAGAAAAGCCCCATAATTATGTGTTGATATATTGAGCACAAAAGAAAGGTTTATGAATATCTTGTTAAGAGATATTGAGCAGATATATAAATTTAACGAGAGTTTGTTTATCTGGATAGATTAATGGAAGTTAAATGATGAATACCTTGCTTTGTGGAATTTGTAAATTGTTTTTCTACTTTAACGCTTTGATTACTAGGGACTAGTACTAAGCTAGTTGGGGGGTGTGATTAGTACTTAAAAGTGCATTTTTATCATGGTTTTATATCATCATTTTGCACTTGAAGTATCAATAACTCCTTAACTAAAATATGTTTTATAATAATGTATCTAATAATATAAGATACCTATAATTTATGGTAAATGTCTATTTTTAATGCAGGCCTATCACATAAATGAAAGGATTGATTGATGGCTTGAAGAACTTAAATTGCAAGGATAAAGAGATGGCCAAACTTAGAAAAGAGATGTCAGTGCAATCCAAACCGGAACACTGTTCGGTAATTGGGTCATATCTAGAGCTATATATCTCAGATTTAGGTCCACTTTATATGGATGGAAAGGTAAGACATAAGCCTACAACTTTCATATGGAGCCCAAGATCTAAAAAGGCTATTATCAAGTCCAAATTGTAGCAATAACAAAGAAGCCCGAATCTGTCTTCCAGCCCGAGCACTGTTTTACACAAGAAAGCTGAGACAATTGCCTACAACTTTCATGTTTGCAACTGGCTCCAGTTTTGACGTTATCAATGACGTTTTGGGCAGACAAGAGAAGATAAGGATTGTCACCAAGTCAAAAGTTGGCCACCCACTTATCAATTAGTCATCAAATCAATAGTTCCCAATTTTGGCCTATAAAAGGAGGCATTTGCCATGCATTTAGGCATCTTGGTTTCCAGATCAAGATCATGCTCTTCCTTTCTCTCTTTGTATTTTTTGTAATGCTTATGCTTTGCTTTCATTATTATTAAGTTTATGCCTTTCATTTCCTTTTCTTTACTTAGTTAACTTTTATGTTCTTATTTTGTTTATCTATTTTGCTTTCTTTCATTATGTCTAGCTAAGTTAGTTATGTCAAGGTGAAAAGGTTACACTAATGGTGTAAGAATAAGTATAATGTAAACTTAATATGGACTTTAATGTTTGATACTAACATGTTTTATATTTGTTATCTTGTTCACTCTTTAATACTTTGCTTGTTAAATGACTAATCTTGATTTATGTTGTATAACACTTGGTACAACAAATGCTTGGCACTTTCATAGCCCATAATGTATGGTATAACCGACACCTGAGCTATGAAAGAAACTTGATTTGTTGTTAACATAAGTTATAATCATGAATGCTTGACGAGATTTACAAGTATTAGCATTAATTGAATAAGATGACTAAAGTAATCATGTTAACAATATATAATCTGATTGGAACCTCCTTTATGTGTGGTTTCCAATTCAATAATTAGAGTTTATACTATACTTGTTTGATATACCATTAGTGGAACCTCTAACCTTGACATTTGTTATTATTATTGTTTAATCCTTACATTAATTTTCCATCTTCAAGTTCTCATCATCTTCTTCTTCTTCTCTTTCTTTATTATTATTATTATTACTACTACTACTATTATTATTACTACTACTACTACTACTATTATTATTATTATTATTATTATTGTTATTATTATTATTATTGTTATTGTTATTGTTATTATTATTAATGTTGTTGTTGTTATTGTTGTTGTATTATTGTTATTTATAATTTGTACAAATAATCTCCCTGTGGTTCGACCCCGGTCTTGCCGGGTTATTTATTACTTCGACACTCCTGCACTTGGGAGAAGACATCAATCTTTTCGTCGTGTCAATTTTGCATTAATATTTCTAGCTGGAGCTATTTTTTGTGTAAAATCAAAAATATTATTTCTAATTTCGAGTAAAAATTTAGTTTTTTTATATAAAGTAAAAATTATAACTTTCAAATGAATTGCTTTTTTAATTGTCAAGCATATTTTAATGTGGCTATATATATATATATATGTAACTTTCCCAAGTTATGCTTCGTGCACCCTAAAAGTATTGCGGGATTCACTTCATTTTATCTATGAGCGGTATATCAATTCATCTAAAATCTTAATATTTAAATGAAAAACTATATAATAATGTCGTCCCCAAGCCATTATCCATCAATTGATTACCGAGTTAAATATTAGTTAAGGTTGGGGATATCTAACTATATAACATAAATTATAAATAGAAGAAAAATTAAAGCTTTTGTCACACTAGAGAGAATTATATATATTATTAATAGAAAGTAACACAAGGGTGGATTATAAATGGGATCGCCACTAAGCTAGTGGATTTACATTCCTTTGTTCTTTGTCTTAACTATACTAAGCATGATAGCCTATTTTTTTTAAAAAAAAAATTACAAGAATCTTCCCTAACTTTGTAACCACCACTAGATTATTTATTGTAATGAGCCTCCATCAAGCAAGTGGAGAGAGTTTTTTTTTTAATTTATATATAATTTATTGGTTATTGCCTCAAAATAGAAAGGATAAAAACAATAAGGACATAAGAAATATATTTCAATGTTTTTGTTTTTATTTTTTTTAAATAAATGTACTTTTATATTTTTATATTATCCTTATAATTAAATAAGTTTTTGTTATTTTTATATTCGTTAACTTTATATCCAAACACTAAACAAACATAATATAATGAAATAGTTAATTACGCTAATGCACGCTAACATAGATTATTCGATCAATGACCATGACATTTGCACATAGGTGGATATCATTAGCAATAAGAGGCATCAACAGTGATCGAATCTGTTTTACGTGCATAAGATCTGAATTAAAGAAATCGAATAAAGAATTGAAAAGAAAAATCTGGATCCAAGAAATGAGCTGTCTTGAGCTACACGAGACGGCCTAATCATTTGGAGGTAGCCAGACAATATATATTATTAAAGAAGTGAAATTAATACCTAATTAATCATTTGGAGGTGGGCAATCTCGACGAAACTAGAAAAATAATCCAAGCCGCCTCTTAGAAATAGAAAACTACATCCGTACGGACACACTTGTGCCTCCTTTTAGTTTAAATTTCTTCATTTTTTTAATTTTTTTAAAAATATTATTTTAATATATTTTTAAATGATAAATACTTGAAAAAAGAACTATTAGTGCATTATCAAACACCCTAAACATATCGATAAAATGCAGGAAATAATTGTATATCATGTCTGGCTTTTCAAGCCCAACTTGAGTGCTGTGTTTTATGTAATTAATCTCTAGATGTTTTTATATTCCATTTTACATCATCTCAGCTCCAATAGAATTCTTAAGAGTTGAATCGAGTTCATAATTTTTTAATGATGTGTGAGAAGCGAGTTCGTAATTTTATGACCAGATTGAGAAATTATATAGGTTCAGGGTTTTTCTTGCTGTTTTTCCCAAAAAAAGAAGAAGAAGAAGATGGTAGTGAGGCAATTAATTTGACATCGAATTATGTAGGACAGCGGCAACAACATCCTTAGCAGCACCATGTGAGGCAAAGAGTTTGGCGGTGCTCTCTCCAGCACCGCTGCCACCACCTTAGCGGGGGCTTAGCCCGTTACTGAGCTTGCGGGATCACAAACGACAAGTAGGCTGAAACTTACCCCAGCAACAATAGAATGCTGCTAAATCTAATAATAAAATCTCTAATTGCTGAACAACTCAGCATATCTAGGAGTCAAAACTGCTTAACTCAACAAGCTGGTTCCTTGAAATATAATCTTAGCAATTCCAGTGAGCGATTTCAGGTCTGTTCTTGTTTAGCTGAAAAGGAAAAATCTGTGGTTTATTAAAGCTTCAGCTAACTCTTTACTTGCCCGGAGGTAAGCTCTCAAACTGAGGATAGTCGCTTGGGAATTGATTAAGCTTGCTGTGGTAAATGGAAGAACACCTTTGTGGTGGGCTGTCGGCTTTTTACTGGCCCACTGGCGGCTAGAACCTGCGGTGCAAATGATTAAAAAATTGTGGTGGTTAAAAGTTTATTCCACATAAGTTGTCCTTGGATAGATATGTTGAGTCGTTGACTATAAATAATTTGTATTTATATAAAATTAATGTTCAGAGTCATGCTTATGAATCTCGTATTTTGCATTGAGTTAGTGGGTTGACTCGGGATTCAGCTAAATTCAGTTAGAATTTATAAAAGCTAGAGCTTAAAATTGATCTGGTCAAATCAATGTAATTTTTTTAACCAACCTGAAAACTAAGAGCTTGGGTAAAATTTATTTTTAATATTTTTTAATAAATCTAAAATATATAAAATTAATTTATGAATATCCAACCTCACATAAATTTTTTATAGCTTACTTTTCTTAATTTATTGAAAAATATTCCTAAGAGGTGCCTAGTTTTTCTTAGAAGGAAAATGCACCTGTAGAGTGGCATGAACTTGTTTATGGACCCTCCATATCCTTAAACACAATTCTCTTACATGGTTTGCCATCATCAGTAGGTTAACCACTAGTTAGGTGTTACACGCTTCGCTGCGAGCTGCTCTGACGGTGTGGCCGTGTAGTCGAGCTAAAGAAATAGGTTTGTGTTGTCGATCTAACACGGGTTGAATAAATAAATGTAACTTAGAAGCATCAAAGCAGGCATTGTGGAACGAAAATGAAGGAAATCATAAAATGTATTGACAGGAGATGGGAAAATGCAACGTTTAACAGCAATAGTGGCAGTTGCCAGACAAAACATAAACAAGTTAATTGAAGGGGAAAAGGGACGATCAAACAGAAGCAAATGGCGATGGGTGCTAAGGGAGAAAAGGATGAAACATTAGCCATTGACGCTTGACAAATGAATGGCAAATGAGCGGATGTGGAAAACAGTGATCTGCATTCCAGCACCTGAGCAAAATGAAAGAGAGTGGCAGGCCGACTTGCCGGAGCTTGTTTTTAATGGGCCATCTAGCGCGCCTCACCTCCTCTTAGTGTTTTTTTTTTTTACCCTACAATTTGATTTAAATTCTTTAAATTAATTAACTTAAAATATATTACAAATATTATTTTATATATATTTGAAATTAATTAATAACATATCTTAGATGTTATTTTAATAAATAGCATTTGATTTACGTTATTTTTGTAATAAGTTTATAGCAAATTTTTTATAATATTAGCAAATATTTTTTTATATAAACTAGCATGGTATTTTTTTAAAAAATATTATTTGATATTTTTTTATAATTGTTTATTTTTTTATTATATTATTAAATAAAAAATAATTAAAAAATAAAGTTATTAAACTCAATTAAATTTATAATTTAAATCACGAATTTAACAAATTGATCTAGATGGATGGAAGATGTATTTAATAACTCTTTTTTTAGAAAAAAAAACTTGTTTGGAAAAAAAAATAAAATTTAAATTAGTAACATCTGCACATTTTTCTTGTATGTTTATTTTATTTTATCTGCCCTCAACAACTATATAGTTATCTCTCAATAATTATTTCCTATATATTCATCACACTAAGCAATGTAGCTCAGAAAATTGAAGACCGGTAATATTATTTATCTCTGTAATTCGAAGGTTACATTGCAAGCCCGTAGCCGTGCAAAGTTCTAGTTCTAGGTTTACAAGAGAACCTTGTCCGCATGTATTCTATTTCCATATGACAGGTATAAGTTCTTTTATGTCATTTTTACCTTTTTTCTTTTCAAGAACTGATTCTCACTTGTTCGCTTACTATTTTATTAATGTTAAGACCGAGCAATATGTAGTACTCTGTGTAAGGAGTTCCAGCAATTTTAAATTTGCTTGAGATATTTAAAAATTATATCCAACACCAATTACAACTGTATGGATGAAATACTAATAAGCGTATTTGAGAACATAGTCAAAATCATGTTTTTTCAAAATTTAATTTTTTTTTGTTTTTAAATTGTTTTAATAAGTTAATATTAAAAATAATTTTTAAAAAATAATAAAGATATTATTTCCTATATATTTCTAAATAAAATATATTTTAAACTGTAATTTCTACTATATTTCCAAACACATCTAAATATAATATATTTATTTCCAACCAAGCAATTATCTTTACGATCTCTGTCTAGCTTTGTAAACTTACACAACCCTTCAAAACTTTTTTCCTCTATTATGTGTTAATTTAAATATTGAAGAGTCTCTTTTAAACCTAACCATGGACTTGTTTTAGAAGTAGTCGTGGTACCCTATTTATTCTCAACCTTTCTGGTCCATTTATCAACCTGGAAAGAAACTTAATCTTTGTAGAGTTTTCCGTATGTAAATTTAAGCCATTAATTTGTAATTCCATGATAAAACTACTGTGCAACTTGGTGCAGATTTGCACCATGAAAAATCAGATAGTAGATGTGTACAACAAATGGTCTGCCCAAATTTTGAAAACCTGTAATTAATCGGATATGACTATCCTACCATAAAAAGAAAAGAAATTTTAATACTCTTACCAAAAATGCATGATTATAGAATCTTGGCTTCTGGATTTTTAACCCATATGCAGATAACCTCTTAAGATCCAATAAGGCCTTCACCCCTTTTTTTTCTTTGCTCTTTTCCAATTTTGGCCACTGCAATTAATGCTTTCTTAGCCCTTGTCACTTTTGTCATCTGCTATATAAACCTCCCATTGGGTATGGTTTAGAGCAAGAGTGAAAAGCAAACATGACGAGAAAGAAGGTTAAGCTTACGTGGATAGTGAATGATGCTGCGAGGAAAGCTAGCCTCAAGAAAAGGAGAGTCGGGTTGCTGAAAAAAGTGAGCGAGCTAACCATACTATGTGGCATCGAGGCCTTTGTTATCATCTACAGTCCAGATGAGCCCGAACCAGCTGTCTGGCCGTCACGCCCTGAGGCGCAACAACTTCTTATGAGGTTCCAAAACATGCCCGACATGGAGCATTATAAGAAGATGATGAATCAAGAAACTTATCTGAAAGAGAGGATGGCCAAACTAAATGACCAGTCCAGGAAGCACCTAAAGAATAACAGGGTGTTGGAGATGGCTGGTCTCATGCAACATGTTTACCAAGATAAAGGATTCGATGGCTTGGACGAAACTCAATTGTGTGGTTTAACTTGGTTGGTGGAGGAGAAAATGAAGGAAATAAGGAAAAGGGTTGAATATTTCCAACAAATTCCTCCACTCCAGCCAGGTGCATTCCCACCTGGTCCTTTTCCTTCTAATCATCAAGACCCTAAAAAGCATGATGGTGGCGACGATGATGGAACTAGCGGCCAAGCTGGAGGAGAACCTGGAGATGGGAGAAACAATCCAAAAGATGGTTGTGCATCATGGGACCACTGGTTCACTGATATAATAAACAACACTGAACATAATGTTGCTGGAGGTAGCAGTGCCAGAAATGTCTTGGGGCTACCACATCTAATTAACTTTACTGGTGTAAGCTCTGGATGGGGACCTGATATTGGATTCCACCATGGGCATAATGGTGGTGGTGGCAGCAGTTTTAGAGACATTTTTGGATTAGGCCTCCCTCATAGCAGAAATATGGGAGGCATCCGTGATGGACATAATTTTGATCTGGGGCAGCTGCCTCATGAAAATGAAAGTTTAAGAGGCAGCAGTTCTGCAGGTGGAAACAATTTTGATTTGAGGCTACCTCTTGGCAGCAATATGACAGGAGGTAACAATGCTGGAAACGGTTTTGATCATTGGCTGCCTCGTGACCCAGGATTTAATCCAGGAGGTAACAATGGTGTTGGACGCAATTTTGATCTGGATTTGCCTCGAGGAAATGATGTAGGGGGCAATAGCACTGGTGAAAACAACTTCGACCTGTGGCTGCCTCATGTAAATAATACGGGTCGCAATAGCGCTGTTGTGAATAATGTTGATCCTTGGCTGGCTCATGGAGATATGGGTGGAGAGAATTTAGGACTGGGGCTGCTTCCTGGAAGTAATTTTGCAGGAAGCGGTACTGGTGGAAATCCTTTTCATGGACTGCAGGGGATGCATCGTCGCGGCCATAGTGGAGGCGGAGCAGGCAGTGCTAGTGGAAGCGACCTGAGGCCGCCTGGATCATTTGGAACTGGTTCAAGTGATAATATAGGGTAGCCATTTGATGTTACCAAAAGCTGGCCTCGTAACAACTTCAATCCTTGATTTGCAAGGATTTTCTAGCTTGTGTGTTCGGTCTAATAATTTCTTGGATGTCGGTCTCATGCATCCCCCCTCCCCCAAACTTCTTTTCCCCTTTCCAGTACCATTTTAGGAAAATAAATGTTTTCGTATTTGTATTTTTTATATATTTTATTAAGATATTTTTCCGTACCATTATGATTTTTTAGTTTTTTAATATAAATAATTGTAATAACTTTTTGAGAAGTGAATACATTAATAAATTAAATTAAATATTTTAAAAACATTTATATACTTATGGTTTTTTTGGTTTTAGAAGGTTTTGGTATGTAACAAATATCTTTATCATTCACTCTTGTTTTTTTCAATTGATATTAAAAATCAACAATCATTTGTGGTTATTTTACTTTACCATGTGCTGCATAACATTAACAACTATGAATGTAAACTTGGCTAGAAAATATTTTAGAATAAAATGTGTTTCTGTAAGAGAAAATAAAGAGATTTTTTTTTCAAAGAAAATTCTAGAAACTAGTTTGTTTTTTTTTTTGTTTACAGTAATTGTTGTCATTCAAAATATTGATGATAAAACTTATGATAAGATAGCTCACTCAAAGGTTTTATATTAAGGGTTTATAATATAATTAGATGAACTATATAAAAACATATTTTTTTATTTATTTATAATTTATTTAAATCATGTTAATTAAATAACAAGTATTGTAAAGGTTTTTTAGAAAAATAATGACTTTTTTTATTGATTTTTATTTGAAGATGATGTTAAGTGCAGTGCAAAAATTCATGATATAAGTGATAAATATTCAAATTATAATGAATAATCATAATATATATAAAACTGGAGGATGTTAAAGTATTTTAGAGCGTATATACATCAATGCATGATATTGTGTTAAATTGCTTTAAAGATATTAAAAATTATTTTAAAAAAAAGTGTCAATAACAATTGGATTGAATTTCATGGACATCAAGTAACGAATTTAATAAAATAAAATAAAAACATAATTAATTTGGATAAAATATCATCAATAGTGAAAATTTTTAATAAAAAATAATATTTTCATTGGTTGAAAAGAAGGGTTAGTCACACGGAAGGAATTGAACTGAACGGTATTGACAACCATGGCATGCATGACTAGAAAGTGAAAGTTTGTTGTTGGTGTTCAATACTACGAAACCAATTAAAATTATTTAAATATAAGTTGGGAATTT